>NC_056744.1:1744352470-1744599970 GCF_019279795.1 Protopterus annectens | reverse complement strand
AAGCCAAGATGATTATTTACAATTAGTGATTCAATTTGCAGACAATTTTAAGAATGCTTTAAACTCTTCACTTAATTTTTAGTATGTATAGACTCTATTCTGTAATGGACTGTGTTCACTAGTTCTCCTCAATTCAGATAATTTCATATCAATAAAGACTAAACAAATAACCTAAAATTACCTCTACAGAGAAGTCCAGATGCCATAATTTTCAAATACTATACATATTATTAGTGTTAATACACTACTATCAGTGGGTCTATATTATGTGATCAAATGACCATGTTAGTGAACACTCTAAAGAGCGAAAATGCAGCACACCAGAAGTGATTTTTGTGGGATCACTGTACAGTGAAGAATGGAATATTTGCCCTTTCCTCACTGTAGTGCGATCTCAGAGTTGGTATATATATTTAGCGGGGGATGTGGGGGGCACAACCCCCCACAATAATGGTTTCAATGTACTGCATTTTCGCTCTTTAGAGCGTTCGCTATTGTGATCATTCAATCACGTAATATAGACCCACTATCAATCAACTATCCAGTTATTGATTTAAGCAATCCAATGTTTAATAATATTAATTCAAAGATATAAATGTAAATATAAATGGTACATAAAACAACCACCTACTCCCTATAGTGTTAATTATATAACTATGTATACCTTACTGTGAACCTCTTAACATTATATATAATTTTTAAATGTACTTAAGATCAGTTTGTTAAATCTTTTTAAAAACAGTTCTGATTATATGCAGAATAAAATTATGTAAAATTCAAAACTATATAACACTGCATAACAATTGTAATTGTTCAGTTCTACATGAAAAGGTAAATATATAAAATGTATAATCATGTAAATTAATGTGAAAAAAAGCTGCCAAAAGCAAGAATTTGCTTGTTATAAGGTTGCCTTCACTATTATTAATGAACTCTTAGGAAAAAAGTATAAATTACTCATTTCTAAATCAGACAACGTATGCATCTGGTCTTATATTTGCTTTTCTTTTCAGTCTATTGATATTCAGACAGAGAGTCATGAAAATTATCCTTTTATCTTATATAACTTAACACTAACTGTCAAATGAAACTATTCCTTTATTTAAGTGCACCATAGAGATTAAACTTTAGATTTAGCTAATATCTCCATTTTAGATTAATAAATATAGACATTTACCATTTAAGTAGTATTTTTATAAGAACTTTAACAACTTACAAGTCTTAAAATATCTGTCTTCAAACAAAATTAAAAAAATGAAATTGCTGTGTATTTTCTGCTTGCTTTTCTTTCCTTTACTTGTAGAATGTAATGTGTGATGATGTCATAATGCTCTTGCTTGTCAAAATCTTCTTTTCACATCTGTGTGCTAAAAAGTAAGCCTCAAAATTAAAATCTCATGAATATTAAGCATATGAAGCCAACCAGTAAGTAAAATACAGGTCAAACTCATTTTAGCTCTCTAAAAGCATGCACTCATTCATTCAAATCCGACAATTCATGTGTTCAATGGACAAAATGACTGTTAAACATTTAACTCAGTAGAAAGGAAAATAAATAATCAGACTTGTGAAATTACACAAAACAATAACATTACTAAATTCTATTTTCAGATCTAATTGTAACTTTATCGTAAATTAAAAGCAATCATAGAAACAGCTTGTAACCTATGTAATAGAATCAAAACTTCTATAAACAAACTAACATTGTACAATTTACCTCACACCAATAATGCAGGATGTTCACTTTAGGAAAGCTGTGAGTTCATAAAAGTTTATAGACTTTTATCTATGGTTAGTAGCCAATCTTATATTAAAGAAATTAGAATTGAGATACTTTAAATAGCTGAATAATCGTCATGTATTAAAGCAACATCATCCTAATACATATTATAGCAAGAATTCTTGCTAGTTGTGTAGTGTTATTTTAATATGTTAGAAACAAAACCCACTTATATATATTCAGAAATATTTCATATTAAAGAAAATGATCATTATTATTCATTTTAAGTTGTGATTATTATTTATTATAAGTTTGTGTTAATTTGTTTTTCATTTTCTTGGACTTGGTATTGTTTTTCCATGTATTTTCCCCATCTTGTAGGGGATGTAATACTCCAGTCCATTTCTGCAGTGGTAGCCAGAATTTTTTTTTTTGGATGAAACCAGGTGCTTCTTCCAGTGTATCAAATAATTTGGAATCCTCCTGAAGATTATTATTATTTATTTATTTATTTTTTGCTGGAAATATAACCCTGCATTTGATGCCTTTCTTTTTTAATTCTTTAATTAAGGGAAGAGTAGCTTTCTTTTCTGACATCACATTTGTGGAATAGTCTTTATCAAGCTTTATAGTGATTTCTCCTGGTTTAATAGTAGGATCTGGCCATGCTGCCATTAAGATTAATCTTTTTCTATACTACAGGCAAATCTGACAACAATAGTGAGGACAAGCCTATCTTTTCTTGATGAAGATGAACATGATCTATGTACTCTCTCTATACAGAAGGAAGCTTCATGGAAAATTCAAATTTTGAGGAAGCAAAGTATTAAGAAAAGTTATCATGTTTTCACCCCCATACTTTTCTGGAATTCCATATACTATCAAATTATTCCTTCTAAGCCTATTTCCATATCATCAGTATTGTATAAAGGCCAGTTATTTTACATTAACAAAAAATCTATTTTGAGTCTCACATTCATTTCTTGCTCCCTCAAAATCATCCACTCCTTCTTGCATACGGTTTATTTGTTCTCCGTGTTGATTTATCAGATCACTTAATCAATCTATTTGCTTTTTACAGTCTTCCTTAAGATTGCCCATTTTTGCATGCAATGTATCCATTTTAACACAAAGATCCTGGATACTTTTCATTATAGATTGCATTTTCTTTCTTCATAATAGATTCTTGACTGCTGTTTTTGAGTAACTCATCTTATAGAGGTTTCTGTAATAGTTTACCAGTAAAATCTGGCTGAATAAATCTTTTTTCTAAGAACAACATTTATATAATATTTGTTGTCACTTCAAATTCTAGCAGATAATGTTAATAAAACCTGAAAAACGAATTTATTTATTTATTTATTTGTTTATTTAACATTTGTTTACCGGGAAAGACCGACTGGACACAGGTCTATTTTCAGCGGAGACCCAGGGAGAAAAGCTCCAACAATAAAAAAAACAAACAAACATTATACCAAAAGAAAATTACAGAGTACAGGTCAACAATGAAACACATTGCAAATGTAAATAACCAAAAGAGATGATACCTTACCAATTTTAACAAAATTTGTACATCAAAGAGTATAAGGGTTGGGATGGTGGCCTAATGGTTAAGGTGTTTGCCTTACAAACACAAGGTGCAGGGTTTGAATCTCGCAAGGGATAATTGGCTAGGCTTAAAATGGCTCGCAAGGGCAGTTAGCTTAGTACTAATCTATGAACCTATGAACCTATGGTATTATACAAACTAGACTAGCATGTATATTAGAAAGCACAGTATGATATTTTTGAGGAACACTTGAAATGATTTGAGGTAAAAGAGTAAGTATATATAGGGAAGGAAGAAGGCATAATAGGAAAGTACTGCAAAGTGTAGATCTAAAAAAAGTCAGAGGGTGTGTATAAAAAGTGGAGAATATAGAGTTAGTCAGGTTGGTAGCAAGAGCAAAGCCAGGATTTTTCTAAGTGAGTAAATAGAAGCTTTTTAAATTGTACTGTGGTGCAGATGGAAGTGATGGAAGTGGGTAGATTATTTCGTACTTTAGGAATGATGTTAGAGAATAAGGATTCTCCAGCTGAGTTGTTAGCTTTGGTGGATTTAACTAGAAGTTTGTCACTGGAATAAAGTGTTCTAGTGGTGGTGTATGGTTGTATGAGATTTTGAAGGGCTGGGGTAATGCATGACTTAGATATTTATTCAGAAATCTACTAAAGTTACAGAGCTTTTGACAGTTGCTGCCTTTATTCAGCAGTGTTAGTCACATCCCCTCAATGAAATTTGTTTTCTAATGCCTTTTCTCCAAAATGTGGCCATTCATTGTGGAAATTATTTCAGTAATATAAGAAGTTTATTTTTTCAAGAAACACATTTTATTGGCAGTACTGGTTGTTAATAGTCATACTTCACCTTGATGGGAGAAAAAGTCCCCAGAATCTACTGGGTCTGAGGGAGAAGGTGAGTCCCATGATGCTCCAGTTTTTCCCAGCATCTTACATCAACATTAAGAAATGCAAAGGATGTAGCCATGATTCCTACTTCCCTTTTAGCTAAATGGACCCAGATACTTCAGGTTTCCCTTTTGGTGGAAACTGCCAAAGACAGACTCTGTTCAAGTCAAGAAAGTCAAGTGACATTGACAAAGAGACATTCCTTGACAGTTTATCCACAGGAGTCCTTTGTTTCTTGCGTACAGTTCCTCATACTAACCACATCTCTGGCCAGACTTTCTCTAAAACTGACTTCCATATAAGCTTGTCTGTGTTCTCGTGTACAGATATTTTAGAAGATGTTCCAGAGCATGTGATCTGACTTCTGTTAGAATTTGATCTCTCTGACTGAGAAATTACGTTATTGATGACCTCCCTGATTCTGATATCAATGTCCACTTCATTGGCACCAACCTCTTCAATAAACTGGTTAAGAAGGAAAAAAGTATAAATTACCCATTTCTAAATCAGACAATGTACGCATCTGGTCTTATATTTGCTTTTCCTTTCAGTCCATTGATATTCAGACAGAAAGAGTCATGAAAATTATCCTTTTATCTTATATAACTTAACACTAACTGTCAAATGAAACTATTCCTTTATTTAAGTGCACCGTAGAGATTAAACTTTAGATTTAACTAATATCTCCATTTTAGATTAATAAATATAGACATTTACCATTTAAGTAGTATTTTTATATGAACTTTAACAACTTACAAGTCTTAAAATATCTGTCTTCAAACAAAATTAAAAAAATGAAATTCAGATTGAAGATGTTCTCAAAATGTTGTGTATTTTCTGCTTGCTTTTCTTTCCTTTACTTGTAGAATGTAATGTGTGATGATGTCATAAAGTTCTTGCTTGTCAAAATCTTCTTTTCACATCTGTGTGCTAAAAAGTAAGCCTCAAAATGAAAATCTCATGAATATTAAGCATATGAAGGCAACCAGTAAGTAAAATACAGGTCAAACTCATTTTAGTTCTCTAAAAGCATGCACTTATTCATTCAAATCCGACAATTCATGTGTTCAATGGACAAAATGACTGTTAAACATTTAACTCAGTAGAAAGGAAAATAAATAATCAGACTTGTGAAATTACACAAAAAAATAACATTACTAAATTCTATTTTCAGATCTAATTGTAACTTTATCGTAAATTAAAAGCAATCATAGAAACAGCTTATAACTTATGTAATAGAATCAAAACTTCTATAAACAAACTAACATTGTAGAATTTACCTCACACCAATAATGCAGGAAGTTCACTTTAGGAAAGCTGTGAGTTCATAAAAGTTTATAGACTTTTATTTATGGTTAGTAGCCAATCTTATATTAAAGAAATTGGAATTGAGATACTTTAAATAGCTGAATAATCGTCATGTATTAAAGCAACATCATCCTAATACATATTATAGCAAGAATTCTTGCTAGTTGTGTAATGTTATTTTAATATGTTAGAAACAAAACCCACTTACATATATTCAGAAATATTTCATATTAAAGAAAATGATCATTATTATTCATTTTAAGTTGTGATTATTATTTATTATAAGTTTGTGTTAATTTGTTTTTCATTTTCTTTGGACTTGGTATTGTTTTTCCATGTATTTTCCCCATCTTGTAGGGGATGTAATACTCCAGTCCATTTCTGCAGTGGTAGCCAGAATTTTTTTTTTTTGGATGAAACCAGGTGCTTCTTCCAGTGTATCAAATAATTTGGAATCCTCCTGAAGATTATTATTATTTTTTTTTTTGCTGGAAATATAACCCTGCATTTGATGCCTTTCTTTTTTAATTCTTTAATTAAGGGAAGAGTAGCTTTCTTTTTTGACATCACATTTGTGGAATAGTCTTTATCAAGCTTTATAGTGATTTCTCCTGGTTTAATAGTAGGATCTGGCCATGCTGCCATTAAGATTATACTTTTTCTATACTACAGACAAATCTGACAACAATTGAGTGAGGACAAGCCTTTCTTTTCTTGATGAAGATGGACAGGATCTATGTACTCTCTCTATACAGAAGGAAAGCTTCACGGAAAATTCAGATTTTGAGGAAGCAAAGTATTAAGAAAAGTTATCATGTTTTCACCCCCATACTTTTCTGGAATTCCATATACTATCAAATTATTCCTTCTAAGCCTATTTCCATATCATCAGTCTTGTGTAAAGGCCAGTTATTTTACTTTAACAAAAATTCTATTTTGAGTCTCACATTCATTTCTTGCTCCCTCAAAATCATTCACTCCTTCTTCCATACGGTTTATTTGTTCTCCGTGTTGATTTATCAGATCACTTAATCAATATATTTGCTTTTTACAGTCTTCCTTAAGATTGCCCATTTTTGCATGCAACATATCCATTTTAACACAAAGATCCTGGATACTTTTCATTATAGATTGCATTTTCTTTCTTCATAATAGATTCTTGACTGTTGTTTTTGAGTAACTCATCTTATAGAGGTTTCTGTAATAGTTTACCAGTAAAATCTGGCTGAATAAATCTTTTTTCTAAGAACAACATTTATATAATATTTTTTGTCACTTCAAATTCTAGGAGATAATGTTAATAAAACCTAAAAAACTAATTTATTTATTTATTTATTTATTTAACATTTGTTTACCGGGAAAGTCCGACTGGACACAGGTCTATTTTCAGTGGAGGCCCGGGGAGAAAAGCTCCAAGAATAAAAAAAACATTATACCAAAAGAAAATTACAGAGTACAGGTCAACAATGAAACACATTGCAAATGTAAATAACCAAAAGAGATGATACCTTACCAATTTTAACAAAATTTGTACATCAAAGACTATATGGTATTATACAAACTAGACTAGCATGTATATTAGAAAGCACAGTATGATATTTTTGAGGAACACTTGAAATGATTTGAGGTAAAAGAGTAAGTATATATAGGGAAGGAAGAAGGCATAATAGGAAAGTACTGCAAAGTGTAGATCTAAAAAAAGTCAGAGGGTGTGTATAAAAAGTGGAGAATATAGAGTTAGTCAGGTTGGTAGCAAGAGCAAAGCCAGGATTTTTCTAAGTGAGTAAATAGAAGCTTTTTAAATTGTACTATGGTGCAGATGGAAGTGATGGAAGTGGGTAGATTATTTCATATTTTAGGAATGATGTTAGAGAATAAGGATTCTCCAGCTGAGTTGTTAGCTTTGGTGGATTTAACTAGAAGGTCGTCACTGGAACGAAGTGTTCTAGTGGTGGTGTATGGTTGTATGAGATTTTGAAGGGCTGGGGTAATGCATGACTTAGATATTTATTCAGAAATCTACTAAAGTTACAGAGCTTTTGACAGTTGCTGCCTTTATTCAGCAGTGTTAGTCACATCCCCTCAATGAAATTTGTTTTCTAATGCCTTTTCTCCAAAATGTGGCCATTCATTGTGGAAATTATTTCAGTAATATAAGAAGTTTATTTTTTCAAGCAACACATTTTATTGGCAGTACTGGTTGTTAATAGTCATACTTCACCTTGATGGGAGAAAAGGTCCCCAGAATCTGCTGGGTCTGAGGGAGAAGGTGAGTCCCTTGATGCTCCAGTTTTTCCCAGCATCTTACATCAACATTAAGAAATGCAAAGGATGTAGCCATGATTCCTACTTCCCTTTTAGCTAAATGGACCCAGATACTTCAGGTTTCCCTTTTAGTGGAAACTGCCAAAGACAGACTCTATTCAAGTCAAGAAAGTCAAGTGACATTGACAAAGAGACATTCCTTGACAGTTTATCCACAGGAGTCCTTTGTTTCTTGTGTACAGTTCCTCATGCTAACCACATCTCTGGCCAGACTTTCTCTAAAACTGACTTCCATATAAGCTTGTCTGCGCTTCTGGTGTACAGATATTTTAGAAGATGTTCCAGAGCATGTGATCTGACTTCTGTTAGAATTTGATCTCTCTGACTGAGAAATTACATTATTGATGACCTCCCTGATTCTGATATCAATGTCCACTTCATTGGCACCAACCTCTTCAATAAACTGGTTAAGAAGGTCATCATGGAACTTAAGGAGTGGGAAGAAGAGATTACTTCACTTTAGCATCTCTTTACACTGAAGAAGCCGATTGCCAATCAGTTCACAAAAAGAACTAGTTGGAAGGGAAGGAAGGGGAAGTGGTCATTTATACTCTGAGATTCCAAGGTCAGGGGTTCACTGGGATAGCAGTACAACACACAGAAGCTGCAGTTGCAGAAAAAGACCAGTTCCCTGCCCCCTCACCATTTTTCAGGAAGACCAAACAGAGGCTTGGTGATTTACCCTGCATACCTGAGGGGAGTAATATCAAGCAGTGGTATACTACAGAGTTCATTTCTACAGTGGTCTTTCAAGGTCCTGTCATGGAGACCACAAAGCACCTAGATGCCTTTGTTGTGGAAACCCTATTTTTATTTCACAAAGAGACACTATAAAATCAGCCCTCAATAAAGAAAAATAGTTTTTACTCCAGATTCTCATTGGTTTCAAAAAACATGTAGGCCTTTTATCATAAGTCATTTTCTTCAGTTTGAAAAAGTTCAAAATGCTGGCCTTTTGAAATCAATTCCACTTCTTGGGTACATGGATTGATTTTAAACTACATGTATTAAAGAGGCATATGTCTACATTGTTTTTCACCTGGTTCACTGGACATTTCCCTGGCACTGGACTCAGAGACAGGATTTTTGATTCAAGACCTTATTATTGTTTGTTGCCTGCCCTTTGTAGCTGTATTATGTGTCTTGCACATTTTTCTACTAATATAAGATTCCAGATACCTACAATGTTTTTGCTAGATAACTGGTTAGCCCCCACACTAACCACAGAATATTTTTTACTACCCATGAATATGGCTTGTCTGACTTCCAGGTTTTAGGGTTTATGCTAAGCAGGAAGTAGTCACAAATGGTTATGTTGTCAAATGTAATCATTCTGGAGTTGTGTCTAAATATAGCTCAAGGAAGAGCCTTTCCTGACCTGGAGAGGAGGAAGAGGAACTCCATTATTATCCATTACCAATCAGGTTTTGTGAAGTGCTGGATTTCAACCAATGATTTTCTGTAGACACTGGGCCTTATGGCAGCAGCTATTTTGACTACTCCACTAATGAGGCAAAGGATGAGAGCCTCTTAGTCACATAAAGTTGGAAAAAAAAACATTCTGGGAGTTGAAATCATTCTTTGATAATTCAGCTTTGGGTGATAGATGGAATTAGTGGACAGGGACAGTTTTTTTTCAATGGATGCCTTTTGCCCCATTCCCACCAGATATGATTCAACAACAGATACTTCCCTAATAAGGTGTCGGTCATATGTTGAAGTCCAGATTTTCTAGAGGCAGTGGTTCCTTTCTTATTGTGGACATTACAGCAGCCTCCCACAGCTTACAACAGTGCACAAGGCTTTGATTAATTTTCTAAAGAATCTCATAGAGTTCTAGAGCTGATGCAGATTAGGGCAAATAACATGCCCTTAATGTTCTACAACATGAAACAGAGGAGGAAAGAATTGTGGGCCCTCCTTCCATGAATCATGTATGTCTAAAAATGAGCAGTATTAAGGAGAATGTCTCCTTTGGCCTATTATTTGCCAGTTCTTTCTATTAATCTGGCATATGCACTTAGTCACTTTGCAGCTCCAGATTACAAATGCAGGCTTCAGCAAGATCTCTTTTCAGAGGTTTACTGAGCTTGGGGATGGCCTATGATGGAACACATTTTTGCAGCTCTGAACAGCAAGCTTCCCAAGTACTGTCTGTAAAAGTACATCATGACATGCTTTCTAGATGCCTTTCCTTTTCATGGCAAGGCAGATTCAGTTATATCTTTCCTCCTCTTTTGCTGATTCAGAGGGTTCTTCTTAATATATACATAGAATTTGTGACAGTGATTTTGATATTCCCTCATGGTGCAGACAAATTTAGTATCCTCTGCCCCAGAAATGATACCATATTTCTCCCCATCCACTTGTCTTTAAGTGTCAGAATTTTGTTGTGAATGGCATTAAGAAGATTTCAAAATACAAACATTGTAAACTTACATTTTTGACTCCTGCACAGCGGCAAAACTTGAGGCACTTTTCTACAAAGATTATACCAGAGTCACCTATTCTGCTTTGTTGAAGATGTTTGTAGCCTGAGCAAGTCCCGAGGATTTAGGTACCTTTTCCTGTCATCTAACACCATTTTGGAGCACATCCTGTTACTTTCAGATCCAGAGGTTGTAATATTCTTCATATAAAGTCCAGTTTCTGTGTTGTTTTTTTAACTCACAATGGATAGTAAACTATCACACAGCTGAACATTACTAAATCACTTTTGGGATGTTTGATTCATTCAAGATTTCATGTTAAGTCTCTTACAGTTATACCTTTGTAGTGCAAGTCTGCTATAGTTCCCTTTTAGAATATGGCATCTTTAGAGTTGCCACCGAAGACCTTGTTTTTGGTGGTGACTAACTCAGGCTGGCAAATATCTGAACTTGTCCTTTGGTTTGACAAATCGTTTTCTGGTCATTCACAAGAGAAGGGTCTCCTTGTACACTTATTTCGCATTTTTTGTGAGGGAGGTGGCAGTGTTGATTTTGATTAAAGCCAGTCATCTCCCATTCGTTTTCTGGACAGGTCAAACAGGAAAGATATTTTCAACAATAAATGTGATGTCAGTGAACATATAGCATGACATGTGTCAAGTGGCCACCCTAGGTAAGGTTAAATAATTATTAATTTCCTTCAGTAAGGGCATACTGGGAAATTCTGTCACCAAACAAACTACTTGTGTTTGATCAAGCAACTGCATCAAGAGGTATTACTTGCTGATGGAGAAAGCCTGGGGAAGACATATTTTTTCATTTACATTTTATTATGATTAGAGAGGTGTATCTTGAACTGCTGCACTGTTTAAAACCTTAGCTCGTCGCTTGTTCTTTTCTCATACATGTTGTTTAATATTAACTCTGAGGTCACATAACTAAGAGGAAGGAAACTTGAGTTCTTTTTTCATTATTATTTCTTTTCCCTTTTCTTCACGTGTGTGCAATCCCAGAGGTGTTATGTTTAGAAATTAGGGTGTGAGGACACATATTCCACCATGACAGTCTGGACAGGCACAAATGTTGATTAATCAGCCATCTCAATTGGCATGAAGGGCTAGAGTTATAAAGCCCTGGCTATGGCACAGGTGGCCACTACCAGCATAGTGTTTGCTGTAGCTGCCATGTGGAGAGAATGGAAGGAAGGGGTTTTGCCAATATGAGTCTGAAGTGGCAGGATGGCAGACATCTCTAGAGGGGCCTTATATGTTGCACAAATGTATGAGGTGGAAACCAGATAAACATGCATGAGCACCTGCTCAATGGAGCTGTGGATGTCTGCCAGCTTACTCCATTCATGAAACTGAGCAGGAGGTGAGAGCCACACTCATTCATTTAGGTGGTCTTCTACAAATATTTACATGTACCACCTGTTAATCAGATGTACAAAAATGAAAGCAGTGCATCAGTTAGTGTATGAAAGGCAAATGGTGCTTGTGCTTACTTAAAAAAAAGAAGTTTATTACTGGTGTCACTGCAAAACTAATTGGGGCTGGCAAAATAGTTAAGTTTTTGCCTTACAGACAAAATACAGGGTTTGATTCTCACCTTTAGGAAGTATGGCTAGACTTAAAAAGGCCTGCTAGGGTTGTTAGTCTAGTAACATCTAGGTAGTTACAAAATAATTTATACTGCATGGTGTTTGAAGCAGAAAAAATCTTATGAAACCAAGTGCTAAGTAATGTTTGCACCATAGTGATTTGATAATTATATAATACATGCCAAACTATTAATTAAGATTTTAACTGCCGCTCACTTGCAGTCTTGCAGACTTCAGCTGCTTCACCCCCCCCCATTATTCATATCGCTCAGCTTCCTCTCCAGCTGCACTAGACCCCCTTTTGCATCCTTCCTGTATTCTTTGTACAAGCCTCCCCCACTGCTCCTGGTTCCCTGTCTTGCTGTTCATTCAGTACTTTCCATTCCTTCTTCAGCTCCCCTCCCCTGATGATACCGTCTGTAATTAAAACAGCTGATCATATCATCATCATCATATATTAAGAGTTAAATCAAACTCGGGCATAAATAAACCATTCAAACTAGACTTTAGCAATAAAAGCTTCAACCAGGATTCCTAGAGATGTGCTGTGAATTGGAGCAAGGCTTGATACATATAACCTGATATTTTGCAATGTAAAGTACACAGGACTATCCGAATTGTGGCTCAATGATATCTGAGCAGTTAATTTTCCTGTGATGTAGAAACAGAACAATGGTGAAAAGCCACAAGTCAACCATAAAGGAGATGAGCAAGGGAGAAGCTGCATGCTAGGTAGTACACACCTCATGAGATTGGACAGTTACATGTAATACAAGTTGGTATATAAAGGAGCAAACTGTTGTCAAGTTCCATACAGTAATAACTGACAGCACATTGTCAACAGCTACGGATGTCAATGGGATACTTACTGATTCCATGAAAGGAGAGAGAAAGGATGATGGGAAGGGTGATAGAGAAACAGGAAGATAAAAGGTGAGGAAGGATAATCTGTGGAGAACACAGAAAAATGCAAAAACTGGGGTGGAAGAGCACACACACCCTAGGAGGGGGAGACATGAGCTGGACAGAGGCAGAAGCTGGACATATTGAGATGGGGAGGAATAGATAATGCATAAGGGCTGGTTTCTGGCAGAATAGGGTGATTTACACCTGGCTAGGGATTGGTTGAGTCCCAGACATGGTGCTGACTGCTATTCAACCCAAAAGGGTGTCAGAAGGACCTATCAAATTACTTGGATGGGTCAAGTTGACAAGTGAGGGGGTTGCACCCTCCTGTGGTGGACCAATGACTGGGGTCAACTGGCTGAGCATGTTTGCAATGCACTGCAAGAAGGGCATGATGACGCCTATTCAGGGGATCATTGTACTGAAAACCACCAATTGCATCACCTGCTGCACTGACTGCTGTGCTGCGGCAAGCAAGTGAGCCAGTCTGCCTGCATGTAGGGGGTTGAAACACTCCCCCAGAGGCCCTCATACCCATCATAGCTGCATTACAGGCAGATTGGGCAGAAGTGTTTGAGGGCTGATGCCCCTGCAGTTTGTTGGCATCACCATGACCTATATTAGGAAAGACACAAGATGGAGGTACATAAGTACAGATATCCTACAAATGGTGCAGCTAACATAGAGCAAATGTACAGGTAGTAAACAAACTAATTCCACTGTCCTCAAAGTTTCAGCTGCCTCCTGTGGCAGACAACATATTTGTCCTCTCACTCTGTTCATGCTAAAAGACAAAAGGTACCAGGGCAAACTAGGCATTTTGAGCATGGCATACCAGTGGCATGCAGGAGAACCCAGTCATACATTGCATGTACATGCACATACATTATGCACAATCCTTTGGGTGTGGCATACCAGTGGCATGTAGGAGAACCTAGATGTGCATCTCATGTACATGTGCATACATTATGCACAATCCTTTGAGCGTGGCATACCAGTGACATGCAGGAGAACCTAATTGTACATGTCATGTACATGCACATATATTATGCACAATCGTTTGAGCGTGGCATACCAGTGGCATGCAGGAGAACCTAGATGTACATCTCATGTACATGCACAGACATTATGCACAATCCTTTAAGCATGGCATACCAATGGTATGCAGGAGAACCTAGTTGTACATCTCATGTACATGCACATACATTATGCACAATCATTTGCATATGTCATACCAGTGTCATGCAGGAGAACCTAGTTGTACACCTCATGTACATGCACAGGCATTATGCACAATCCTTTGAGTGTGGCATACCAGTGGCATGCAGGAGGACCTAATTGTACATTATGTTACCTGTTTCTTCAAAATAATGTGATTCCAAGACATATGTGGAACCTACCTTCATTTCAATACACACCATGTAAACTATGTTGTGCATATTTGTGGAAACCCACAGTTTGTAATTGGTAACCTACTCTTCCCAGCAGTCACTAGATTATAGCTACGTCTCTTTTTTCCATAGATGCCATCATAGCTGCAATGGGGGTGGACAGCAGAGGTTGTACAGTTTCAGCCAAGCTAAGAATAATTTCCTGCAACAAGCAGTTAGGGTCCATGAGTGCTATCAGATGAGAAGAGGTTATGCTTACCAGCCACTATGAGACCATGTCTGAGCGACATCAGTCTGTGACATCAATGTTGTCACTCAGTACTTCAGGGAGGAGGTGATGTCATAGAAGCTCTGTTGTTGTTGTTGTTGTTTGTCTTTCAGCTTTTCCCGGTTAGGGGTCACGACAGCGGAACTCTGGTCCACTAATGATTGGCAGAAGATTTTCATGAACGCTGAGGTGCCAGCTCAACGTCCAACCTTCAACGAAGGCATGCCCATTTATGCATGTCTTTCGAATGCCACCCAACCGCGGGGAGGACATGCAGACTCCACACAGAAGGCACTCCCCTGCACTCCAGCTGAGAATCGAATGGGAGAACCTCTTGCTGTGAGGCAACAACGCAACTGCTGCACCACCGCGGTTGTCATAGAAGCTCTGTATATTGGTGAATCTCTGTTTGGTGTTTGGGGAAAAAGAAATGTTCATCCACAAGTAGAAGTCCTGTATTGAAAATGATACTGAGTGCTGTGCAGACCAATGCCTGTGATATGCCCAGTATGTCCTCTGTTTGTCTCTGGAAGGTCATTGTATCTCATATAGTATGTGCTATGCATACCTTAGCATACAGAGGTATAGGAAGTCCATGTATTCCTCCCGATTCTGTTCATAGGAAATACATATCAGCCAATATCCAGATATCTCTGTCCACTGAAAAATGATTGGTCAGCTGCTGGTTGGTTAACTTGTGGTAGCTGATATGCTGCTGGTACTGTTTTCATTCGTGCTATCTGCTGCCATATCTGACTACCAGGTAAGACACTGCAATGCTTATAGATGCTCAGTGCTGTTGTATAAATGCTAATAGCTACTGTTGTTCCTACCCCCCTTTACTTGTTGCAACCCTTCAGATTCACACATGCTTTTGCTTCTTTAGTGATGAGCTGCTCGCTGCATGCCTACTACCTGCTACATCAGCGAATCACAAGCTGCTTTCAGAGGTGTTCATTTGCATCTTGTTATGAACTCATTAGACCCTGTGCCTTCATTTTTGCATGTAATTACATGGTTTTCTATATACCAGCATTTCCACGTGTTTTCATTGCTACTCATGAATGCTAGCTGGTGCTATGAATTGCAAAATTCTTGTATGATGCCACTTCCCACATGATTGTGTATTGCACGCAATGCAAGTTGATTATGAATATTAGCCTACTGATGCAGCAAATAATACTTCTATGAAAACAAACTGGGATACCGTCTTAAATTAATCTACTTAGGATTCTGTAAACATCTATAATACCATTAACTTCTGTGTACATGTAAGCAAGCATGTTGGCAAGTCACAAATATACCGGTAAATTCAACAACCCCCTTTTCATATAATCAGAAAATAAGATATACAACAGAAAAACAAGTACTACTCAGCTTTTAAAAATTACCCTAGTCATAAAAATAAGTCTAGATGAAATATAAGTATGCTTATATGCTTATTGGAATCAAGATAAACAAAATGAAAGTAATCAGTTTGTTTGCTAAAAGGAGATTATTTAAGATTATTTAAAAATGCAAATAATCAGTGTATTAAAACTGGCAAAATGTACAGAAGAAATACAATGTGAGTGACACATAACTTTGGAAATGAAAAACTTAAAAGGTGTATTTTTCATATGTCATAGACAATGTGCAGTAGGATGACAGTTTTGCAGTGGTTAGCACTGTCGCCTCACAGAAAGAGGTTCTCCGATTCAATTCTCATCTGGGGTACTTTCTGTGCAGTCTGCATGTCATCCCTGTGTTTGGATGGGTTTCCTCCCACATTCCAAAGACAAATTATAGGTGGATTGGCCATAGGTATGAGTGTGCACAAGAGTGTGTGCTATGGAAGAACAGCCACCACGCAGTGTGAACCTTGGGTCTAGATTATACCTCTCAAATGCCCAGATTTTTACCCCGTATTTTTCATCTGTTTCTTATAAAATTGTGGTTTCCTGGCAAATCACTGGCAATTCATTGAGGACTGAAGACAGAAAATAATGACAGATATTTGAGTTTCAGAGTTCGTATCCTATAGAAAATTCATGCTAATGCAAAAACTGTTATTCTATCAACTTTTACATTTGTAAACAATATTTAAAAAGTGTCCCCATTTCTGTGGCTTTGTCTAGATTTTTTTGTTCTAAGAGGTTGATAGGTATGCTGTAGATGATTGTCACTGTTGAAGTGACACCCTGACTCCATATGCAAAAATGGGGAAAGGGGCTGTGGATGGATGGATAGATCACATACAATATGTCAGAATTAAAACTGTGATTTGAGGTGTTTAGAAAACCTGCAGAGTTTGGTTGATAATAATCAAAATAGCATTTGGGTTACCCCAGATGCCATCACTGTTAAAACTGAACATGAAGCTAGATGTTGGGTATCAGTAATTTTTGCGCAATATTACAGAACATGTTTTCAAGTACATCCTGAAGTATTGCCATAAAAGTAAATGAAGAGAAGTGACCCCTAAATACAAGATTAAGATGCCCATATAATACGAAGAGAAACAGAAAATATTTGTCACCAGCTGCACCCTGATGATGCTCCAGTGTCCTCAGTCTCCTTGGTGGCCCTAGATGTTGGTCATGTTGAGTCTGGAGGAGGCTAAGGTGGGTCTGAAGATCTAGAAAGCAAGGAGAGGAGCTGGTGGTCAATGGTGGTCAGCTACTGGGAGAAAAAAGCAGGATAATTTGGAATTGTATGTCTGCTATAACAGAGGCACCCTTGTTTGCAAGACAAGGGCTCATAAAGGTTGAAGTCAGTTAGTACTTTGTAGGGGAACTGTGAGTGTAAGGTCAGGAAGGTCTGTATAAAGAGAATGTCATAACTGTCAAAGCTTCTAGCATATTTCAAGATAACTATTTGTAAATTGAAGGAAGCAATGAAAATAATGACGTTAGAACTGAATTAGAAAGCAATACCATCCTCAAGTTCCATAAAGACTGAGTGATGCCGTGTACAGGAAGACATAAAGACAAGCACAAAGCTTAGAGAGTGCATAGATCTTTTACAACGAAGAATGGAGTAAATACGTTTTTGCCGAAGAGAGGGACTTTGTGAGGCTATAAGATGAATCAAGTAATCTATTACTGTATCTGATGTAATACTTATTGCCACGGATAGAGAATATTTTATTTTTTATATGTTAGTTTGTTATCTGAGTAAGTGGGCCTGACCATGAACTATCTTTGGCTCTGACCCTGATCATGAACAACAGTAATATATCATCATTATCATCATCATCATCAATCATCATAAACCCCCTTTTTTCCCATTGTTTTATGAGTTTGGGTGTCATGTCAACTGTCACCACCTTTCTCAGCCACTCTCCTACCTACTTCAGTAGTCATGACTAACTATCACAGGTCGTGCACCATGGAATCTATCCATTTCTTGGGTGGGCAACCTTATCTCTTCTTACCTTCTTCCTGTCTCTCCTAAATATATTTTGTAAACTCAGTTTGCTTTCCTGCACATGTAACCAAACCACAATAATATGTTATTGACCTTCTCTGCAACCGAGGCTGCTTTGGCCTCATCACTGGTGTCCCAATTTCTTCATCAGTGTACATCCTACTACCCATCTCAGGCACTTCATCTCCATCTCCATAAGCTTCCTCAGTTGCTTTGCCTTCACTGTCCAGATTTCTGTGGCATACAGAAGCACTTGTTACACCACTGCCAGCTTCTTTTGCATTCCATATGTCACACGAAACCACTAACACATTGTGAAAGATGGCTACAGCACCTCTGATTCCGCATTTGACCTCCTCATTCAGACTTCCCTTCTCCTCAACAACTCCCGCATACATGAATGTGTTAACCTGTCTCACTATTTTCCATTCTATCTTATTCATCACTTCTTTTGATTTCATTGTTTGTTACCATAATTACAGTTTTGCATGTACTCAGTTTCATCACATGTGCTGTCAGTTTTGCATTCCATTCCCTTATCATTTGCTGAAGTTCCACTTTAGTCTGCTTGTAATGTCACATCATCTGCACACTGCAGCTTTAGTAATATAGTCCATCACCAGCAGTAGGCTCAGAAATGAAGCCTGATACCCACTTAATATAGTCCATCACCAGCAGTAGGCTCAGAAATGAACCCTGATGCACACCCAGTATCACTAGGAACCCCCTCTTTGAGTCTGAACGTCTGTCACCGAGCCCTTGTACACAGCTTACACTAATTCTTACAATGTTTCTGAGACTTTATAAGATTCAGGACTACCCAAATCAGCTTTCTTGGGCCCCCCCTGCTCTCGGTCTCTTAACATAATCTTATTGTAAGCTTCCCAGCCCTTTCAATCCTGTCGATTCCCTCCCTCTTTCTCTTGAGAGCTTACTATTCTCCCCTGAGCTGCGGCGCCTTCTTTAAATGCTAAAAACATCTGCCTGACTGCACTCTGTTTCTGTCTGTCCCACTGGCATTCCTTAGTAGTGTGCACAACTGTAAGTACCACTTGTACTTACATACTGAATAAAAAAAAGTGATGTAGAAAGGCACCATCGTTTGACTTAGCTTTTTTGCCCTTGCTTCATAGGAATCCCCAGTAATGTACTCACTTATACCATATTCCATTCTTTTTTAATTAGTACTCTATTGAGTCATAATTTACTGCATGTCCCCTTCTAAAACCCCTGGCATAACTACATTATTTTCCTACTTCTCAGTGAACTGGTACATAAATAATAAAAACAAACAGAAAGGTAACATTCAAACCAAAATGATAGGTTGCCCTATTTCTGTAGTTGCTAACCTTCACTGATTGTTTTCTGTTTGGTGATTGCTGCTCCTCCTGGAAGGTGTAACCCACACCATTCACCCTTCGGGCTCACTCCGCTCCCCTACTCTGCCCCCAAATCTCACCCACCCCCACTACCTGTAGTTTATACATCCACTGCCTCCTCCCCACCCAACACCTCTTCAATCACAATACACCTCAGCCAAACCCCACCCAGCTGTAGATCTACATCACCCCAAACATCCACCCCTCCTACAATGCTATACATAGCATATCTCCCTTTAACCCCAATTGCCCTGCTAATCTCTCTCTCTTCTCTTACCTATCTCACACTTTTCCCAACCCTTGTCATAACTCTCACACACACTCCACTACATCTTACCATCAACCTCACTTCCCATCCTACTCATCCATCTCACATGAACTCTTTACCTCTAACCCAATCTATTTTTTCAAATCAAAACCTCTCCCAACCCAACCCCCCCCGTATTCTCCTCTTAAATGTGGTACCAGAAAATCAATACTGTCACACAACCCAAGCTACACTTGCCCAACACACTGCCGCACTCTTCTACTCCACCACATCTCTCTCTCACTAGCTGGCGACATCCACCCCAACCCTGAACCCAACCCTAACATCAATGTCACCAAACCCTTCACTCAACCCACAAACTCAAAAGTCCATTTGCCTTGCAACACTTATTGCACAAATCCTAAAAAACAAAAATCCCTAACCTCCATGCCTGGCTCTCCCATAACCACCCTGACATTACCACCATTTCTGAAACCTGGCTGAAAACCTATATAAAAGATAGTGAAATCCTACCACCAGATTTCCAAATAATTCGCAATGACAGATCCCACAAAAAAGGAGGTGGAGTAGCAATAATCTACCCCACCTCCCATACCATAACTCCCTACTCCAATAAAATACCAACCTTTGCCAATGTTGAAATTATAATAGGTTTACTAAAAATAAACAACCACAAGTCAATATGTATCGCTGCCCTCCATATTCCCCCTGGTGATATAATAATATCAAAGCTCTTCAAAACATCCTGTCTTGGTTCTCCTCCAATATAAAAAATGAAACCTATATACTCAGTGATACCAACATCAACTGGAATACTATTAACACTGAAGCCCCGTTCCACATAATCAACTTGTAGAACTTCTCCCAACTAATACAATCCCCAACCAGACCAAACAAAGATGGTACCTCTGGTACCATCATTGACTGGATCCTAACAACTCACCCAAACTTTATCACCAAAACAAAACATTACCTGAGCCTCTCAGTGATCACCTACCAGCCTTCGCCAACCATCTCCCATCTCCACTGCATAAACAACACCACTACATCCAAACCCACAACCTCTCCTCTTTCAACCCTATAACTATCTCCGAATGCTTAAAGCATACTGACTGGTCCCCTCTAAAAAACATTCCTCTAGATGATGCTATTTCCTACTTTAACCACTCATTCCTAACCTTTCTCAATCAGCAAGCTCCCCCCCTCTACCAAACAATAATTAAAGACCACAAAGTCCACTACTCCAAACTCCAGTCCTTGCACTCAACAAATCCCAAAAATTCTGGGACTCCATCTCATCCATTCTGCATCCTGGCAACAAAGAAAACCCCTGCCCAGACCCCAACCTCTCCATCCTTGAAACAGCCAGCCAGTTCAACTCATTCTTCATAGACTGCATAACTAAACTATCAGCCTCCTTCCCACCCCCCTCCTCCACCAACACCCTCTCCTGCTCCACCCACCACCCCAATCATCAACCTTCCTCCACATCCTTCTGCCTCAAGCCCATCCCCACAAGCAATATAAAAAAACTTCTCCTCAAACTCATACCCTGTCGCAATGCACCCAACAACCTTCCACCCACCTTCCTCAAACAATCTGCAGACAGCATTGCCTATCCCATCTCTATTCTTATAAATAGGTCCATACAAGAATCATATGTCCCTTCTATCTGGTGCCATGCTTACATCATTCCCCTCCACAAAGGTGGCAAAAATACTGATACCACCAACTTCAGGCCTATTGCCATCCTTTCCCCTCTTTCTTAAATAGTAGAGAAAACGATACAAGCACAACTCATGGCACACCTAGCACTAAACAATCTCCTTTCCCCTACCCAACACAGCTTCCACCCTGGCCACAGCACCATGACTGCCCTTCATTCTTTCTTGAAACCATAAACCGTGAATGTGGCAAGTTCACATCCACACTATTCCTAGATCTGTCAAAGGCCTTTGACACCATCTCACACACCTTACTTATATCCCAACTCTCCACCCTACACCTCTCTCCCACTACCATCGCCTGGTTTTCCAGCTACTTGTCCAACCAGCAACAAGCTGTCCAATGGAAAACGTCAACCTCCCCCTTCCTTCCTACACCCACAGGTGTCCCACAAGGTTCTGTTCATGGCCCTCTTCTCTTCAACCTATTTATTAACAACTTTCACCAATCCATCCCAGACTCATCTATCATCCAATATGCAGATGACTCAACGATCATCTGCCCAGCCTTCTCCCCGTCCGAGCTCCTAGCAAAAACCCAACTAGTCTTCTCCAAAACAGAAACTTGGATGCAGTCTAACCATCTGACATTAAATGCAAATAAAACCAAACTAATGTTTTTTCCCCAACAAAAACTCCATTGACAAATCCACATTCAACATACAGAGCCAAAACAACACCCTCCTTGAAATCATTCCCAACACCAAGTTTATTAATGAAGAACTAAAATCTGACACCCACATCCGCTCTACAATCAAGAAAACCCACCAAAAGTAAGGTCTGCTCTACAGACATAATCACTTCCTAAGCCCCTCTACCTGTCAAACTTTTACATCCACCTTCCTACTCCCCCTCCCTTATGTATGGTGCCCCTCTTTTCACCAATCTCCATTTTGGCTTTCAGTCCAAACTTGAATCCTGCTACCACAAGATCTCCAAATTTGCAACCAATTCAAAACCTCATCCCACCACTGCCACTCCCTCCTCACCCTCAACTAGCATGAACTACCCAACTAACTCAGTTACCTACAACTCACCATTGCACACAAGCTCATCTTTAAACCTACAAACTGCCCAGCTCTCACTACTTCCTTAAAACCTTACATTCCCAACCGCTTACTCAGATCCAAAAACCAAAATCTCCTTCAGGTCCACAAACCTGCATGACCTCCTGGCCATCTACTGCTGTCCCATTCCTTAACTAAACAGTGGAACTTTCTCCCCACACACCTACGCAACCTACCTAACCATACAAATTTCAAATCTCAGCTACTGTCTCATCTTTCTTCCAAATGGGAATGCCCTTGCCACACTCCAACTTAAACCCCACCCCCTCCTCATTCCACCTTGCACTGACTCATCCAACTACCTCTACTATTACTTCATCCCACCCAAAACAATCCCTCCCCTATCAAAAACTAATTTACTTTCTAATATCTGTTGTACTATACTCTCCAATCTCAATTATACTATTACCCTCTCCATGCATAATATTTTCCTAACCTACTAATGGCTAGTAACTATATATTTTGAAATGTTAAACCTAAATTGAGTTTATAAATGCCAAGAAATGTATAGTTATCCCCTTTGGTAAAAAACATGTACCCATGAATTACCATATAGGTGGCAGTACACTAAACACCGAAAGTGTGATAAGAGACTTAGGGACACAGGTGGACAGTGATCTCACCTTCGATAACCACATCGCCACAACAGTCAGGAATTCTTTCTATGTGGCACACCTCATCACTAAGGGCTTTTCATCCAGAAAAAAGGCGATCATTGTCCCACTGTACTCATCCCTCATTAGACCCATTATAGAATACAACACCCCGTTTGGTATGTACCTCTCAAGACATCTGCAACAACTGGAAAAGCCGCAGAAATACCTCACTAAAAGAATCACAGATCTAAAGCAGATGCCCTACGCTGACCGCCTGACGCTCCAGGGATCTAAACCTTATCATCACAATAAACAAAACATGCTGGAGGGATAGGCTCCTGACCCAGAGACTCCCCAGACTCTGGAATAGATTGCCCATACATGTCAAGCAGAGTGCTACTTTTGCCCTCTTCAAAAGGAACCTTGATAATTGGATGGGAGAAAGGAAATTCACCCCGGGGATCACGTCAGTCACCCTGCTAGACAGGGGTCCAGGGAAGTAAATAGTGTTGGAAGAAATAGCCAGGGAATTGTTATGGCTAGGCTTGTATAGGCCCTAGGGCTGATAGCCTAGTACCAACCTATGAACCTATGAACAAAAATATTCACTTTATGTAAATGTTGAAATTTCTATATTGAATTATGTCTTTTCATTTTGTTAACATTGTGACAAGCCAATTGCAAATATCATGGAGCTTATCCATAAATGTTTAATTGGCTGTATATACTATGTCCTTTTGTAATATGTAAAATGTAACTTGCAATTATTGTGGAGCTTTTCTCCCTGGTCCTCCACTGAAAACGGGCTCTTCCTGGCCCAGTGGTCTTCCCCGGTCGTTAAACCTAAATAAATAATATAATAAATAAAAATTAAATAAAATAAAATGTTGCACTGTTTTATCCCCAAGTCTAAGAACACCTAGCTGGACTTTTCATGATCTCCAGCTTCTTGTCAGCTATCTGTTTCACTGCAAACATCGAGCTGGTTTTAATGCATCTATCTTACTTTCTACTACTCTGCATATTTAGTCATTAGTCACCCTTTTCATCACTGTTATGCACTGTAACAGAAGTATGATACCTCTGTACTGCCCAGAGTTGTGATTATCCCCTTTGTTCTTGTACACGCTGGCACTAGAATACTTACTCTTTAGTCATCTGGGTATGTATTTCTGTGCACATTACAATGAATACCTTCAGCAGCCATTTCTCTCCTTACATAGCCAACGTCTTACTCGTACCCGCCATGACTTCATCTGTGACTGCCACTTTCCCTGACTTCATGTTGCTTAGTGTCCTTCATACTTCTTTTAGCATTCTAAGGCAGGTTCTCCATCCACTTTCTTTGTAGCATGTACATGCATCAGTTTTCAGTACAGCTTCTGTTGGGTTTATGCAGTAGAATGGGTCACTGTGGGAGTGGACAGACTGTTGTGTATGGGCCTTCTGGGAGAGATAAAGGACATAATCACACTGGATGAAATTATGATACACTTTGACTCAACTATGCCTATATCTTCATGGTGGAAATGATCATGTTTGATAAGGAATCAATGCTGTTTGACTTGCCTGTGTTTATACCCTTATGGGAAGAAAGAATATTATTACATTGGATGAGGTACTGATACACCTTTTCCCAGCTACAGCTATGTTTTCAATGTGACAGATGTCATGATCACATGGGATTATGCACTGATATACTTTTATCCAGCTATGTCTGTGCTTTCAGAGTGACAAAGGACATGGAAGGATTAGATGATTTGTTCATAAAATTTAATGCAGATATGCACATATGACTAACATGTGATACTCCGCCTTATACGACCTCCAATCAATAGTGTAAAAAGAATTTCTTTAATAAATTCCACTTCAAATGATAAAAACAGCAGAGTTCTCATCCAAAAGAAACAACACAGTAAAGTTAAGTGCTTTCACCTAGTTCAAATACCAGGCTTTTTCAGAACTCTGACCAAAGTAATTTGCCCCATTAAATAGTTTAAAAAACATCAAGTGACAAACCCTCCAAATGCAATTCAATTATTTAAAGAAACAATACATTCATTTATACAATGAGACCTGGTCCACTAAGTTAAAATCTGATGGACAAAAAAATGTCAAAATACAAATAGATGCAAGGTGTAAATCCAATATATTATTCATACAATAAAAACAAAACACTTTAATAATAATTAACAATTAATGATTAAAATACACATTCCCAATCATAATCTGGCAGCTCTTAGTTTTAAAACACTGCCTATAGTAATTTTGTCATTTAGTCCCGGGGCTCTTCCAGCATCTAATTTAAGTTGCCAAAGCAACTCCCTATATTCCAATTTGGATTCCCAACTACCGCCCCGGGATCCCTACAAACCTGCTCAAGTACAAAAAACTTTATATCCATATTGTTACAATACTGGGAATGTTTATAAAAAGCATTAGTTTCTTTCCCTTTACTCACTTCATATAAATGTTCGTAAACTCTCCTGTTTAAAAACCTTTCTGTTTTCCCTACTTAAAAACAAGAGCATTGTATACACATGCCCAAGTAAACTACCCCTTTAGACTTACAGTTAAAATATTGATGGGATTGAATGTTAAATTTCCTGGACGGAATATATAGGGAACCCTGATTAAACATATAGGGGCATTGATGACATGCCCCACACTTGTAAGTACCCTTCTTCTTCCTGGTCTGCCCTGTCGATTTAGCTACTCCCCTCTCCATATAATCCTTAAGATTCATATCTCTTCTTCTAATGAAATGGGGTTGAATAGGAAAAAAATCAGAAATTCATCATTCACCTTTAAGACAGGCCAGTATTTAACAATGATCCTCTCTACTTCCGATGAAGTTCCTGAAAAAGTATGCACAAAGGAACATTCCTTAAGATCACTTTTTAAAGAGTCTTGGTCCAAATCACCATTACCAGTCCCTAATAAAGGAAAAAAAAAATGTATTCCTGTTCTCCATAACTTCCTTAAATATATTTTCAATCAATTCCTCAGGATAACCTCTCTCCAAGAAGAGAGTCTTAATAAAATCCGCCTCTTTCAAGAATGTGTCCCTAGTACTAGTCATTCTAGAAGCCCTAATTAACTGGCCTTTCACTATTCCCCTTTTTTGATAAAAGGGATGTCCACTGTCAAAATGCAAGTAACTGTTTGAAAATGTCTTCTTTCTAAAAATTTTTGACTGGAAACAATTATTCTCGTAATCCTTATACAGTGTGACATCTAGATAATCTAAACTTTCTTCCCTCGTAACCATAGTAAATTTCAGAAATTCGGTGGATTCATTAATGTAATCAAAAACATTTTCTAATTCTTCCTTTGACCCTCTCCAAAACAAGCAAATATCATCTAAAAATCTGATATACCTAATTATGTGGTGGGTCCAATCTGTTTGAAATATAAATTTCTTTTCCCAATAATATAAAACACAATTAGCGTATAATGAGGCACAACATGCCCCCATAGCAACCCCCTTCTTCTGATGATAATATTCTCCATTGAAATATAAAAAGTTATTTTTAAGAACAGTTTTGGTAAATTCAATTACTAAATTAATACTATTGTTGTCCAAACCAGATTCTGAAGAGAGAATTTCCGAAAACCATTCTAACCCTACCTGATGGGGAATACTCGGAAACAATTCAATAACATCAATTGTCACCATAAGCAACTCCTGGCTAAAAAGTTATTTCCTAATTCCCTTTAAAAACTCCCATGAGTCTTTACAAATGTGCTTTATTGAAGCTATAAACTTCTTAACCTTAGAATCAACGTAAATTGCTAAGGGTTCAGTTATACCCCCTGCACCTGCCACTATGGGTCTAAATTTGATATTTTCAATCCCTTTGTGCATCTTAGGGATACTAAAAAATCGTAGGGATTTTTGGTTTGTCAACATATAAAAAATTGTAAAGCTTTTCATTTATACTCCCTTGCATTAAATGATCAAATAAGTAAAATTTTATCTTAGCATAAGCTATGTTAATCTCGTTTTGAGAGACTAACTCGTAGTTGTCCGTGTCCTGCAAAATATTCTGCATATACGTGTCATAGTCAAAATTTTACATTGAAACCACACCCCCCCCTTATCTGGTTTCATTGCCCCACATTTTTGTTCTTTTAAGGATAGTAAAACTTTTTTGTCAATTTCAGAAAAATTATCACTCCTAACTTCCTTATAGTTAAGATGCCTAATTTCCTTCTCTACCAATTCCTCAAATATTTTCAAAAATGGGTGGGTAGGGGGGTTGAAAGTACTCGCCCTCGAAAAATCCGATTCTCTCGCGGCCCATTTAAGTTAGAGACCCGCTTCCCCCGTGCTTTCCTTGTCTTGTCTGTGTAGAAGTTAGAATCCATTTAAGTTACAGGATTCTTCTTCTTTCTTCTTTACTGCTTCTTGTTGTTAATTTTTATATTAAAAAAGGTAGTTTCCCCTTTATAGTTGTTTACTTTTAGTTGTCTTTGTATAGTTTTTTTTTTCAGAGTTGCATAATGTCCAAAGATAAGGATAGAGAAAAGGAACCCAAGGATCATAGGCAGTCAGGGTTCAAAAAGTGCGATAAATGCACACAAAAGATGTCTCTTATGGATGGGCACACGAGTTGTGTCTATTGCCTCGATGCCATCCATTTACAGGACCCGTGCACCATATGTCATGGGTTTAATAACAGGGTGCTCCATGAGCATAAAAATAAACTGATGGCAAGGAGTTTATTGAAAGGGCCTTTTCAGGAAGCTTTAGACAAGTCTCAGAGCTCCAAATCTTCCTCCCCTTCTTCAACCCAGTCTAAATCATCCAAAAGACCGGCTACAACAGCTCCAGTTTTGGAGCCACCAAAAAAGATTGTGTCATCGGAACTGAGGGCTCTTGACTCCGATAGACATGGAACTTCTTCTTCAGTGCGAAGAGTGTCTTTGGAGCTGACAGAAGTATTGAGGAGACAGTCTTCTGTATTGAAGCCGATATCTCTGTTGCTGAGATCTCCTATTCTGGATCCTGATCCCCTCTGATCCTTGAGATCCTGAAACAGATGGGTGGCTGGAAGCCCACCAACCCTTCAAAGGATGAATCTGTA
Organism: Protopterus annectens; assembly: GCF_019279795.1. NCBI lineage: Eukaryota > Metazoa > Chordata > Ceratodontiformes > Protopteridae > Protopterus > Protopterus annectens. The sequence goes on along the minus strand of NC_056744.1, from coordinate 1,744,572,043 downwards.
TACCTGGAGGCTTTTGGGTCTCACCCTTCCACCTCCTGGGTGACTCCCCCATATGACCAGCTATTAGGCATCATATCCTGTAAGGCCTGGACATCGCCTGGACATCGTCTGATACAGTGGAGCCTGATCCGAGGAAGCCAAACAAATTTATTACTTCTCCCTCAGAGAAGGAATTTTTGACTAAGGGTGTCCTTGTAGATGTGATGGTGATGGCAGCGGCCACCAAGAAGGAGCTATCAGAGACCTCCTTATCTGTTCATCCTCCTAACAATGAGTCTAGGACTATGGACAGATATGGAAAGCATGCCTTTTCTTCACCGGCCTTCACCCTATGGTCGCTGAATTACCTCACTCATTTTATGAGACTTCAAAGGGATCTCCTCAAAGAACTTGGAGATACCCTTCAGGGTACTGTAGCTTCGGGGTCCACAGGCAAAGTATCCTCACAGCTCTCCATTCTCAATTCCATCGTAAACTCCTCCATGAGACTGATTTCATATGCAGCTGATGGAGTGAGTAGAGCAACAGCAACAGGAATTTCCCTGAGGAGACATTCCTGGATGTGCCTTTGTAACTTTGCCGAACCCTTCAAGTGTTCCTTCACCAACGCCCCTTTTGATGGTTCATCCCTTTTTGGACCAAACGTGAAAGATACTTTGACCAGGTGCAAGCAGGAAGGGAAAACCTTATCTGCCATTGGAGTACGTTTTTCTGCCCTGTCTAGACCTTATCCCAAAGGTCAAAAGGGCGGAAAGATGTGGTTCCGCAAGTCCCAAAAAGGTTTCTTTGATGCATGTGGTGACTATTCCCCCAGGGGCAGAGGGGGAAGTTATAATGGAAGATGCTGACCACATGGCAGAGGGGGTCCACAGAATCAGGGTGACAGAGATACTTTCTCTGACAGGCCCTTCCAGCGCTCCTGAAAGAAGGCCCACCTGCTCTTCTCTGGAGGCAGTCGGGGGTCGATTGTCACTGTACTCAAACACCTGGCAAGAAATCTCCCAAGATAAATGGGTACAAGCAATTATATCCAGAAGCTATTACATACTATTTTCCATTCACCCTCTGGTAAACCAGTCCTTACCAGACATTCCACCCGGTCAAAAGGATTATGCAACACAAGACATACTCTCGTTGCTAGAAAAAATAGCCATCCAAGTGGTCCCCGCAGACCAAATGGGATCCGTAACTTACTCAGTATTCTTTTTAGTTACAAAAAAGACAGGGGACTGGAGATCCATTCTAGATCTCAGCAAGCAAAACAAAGCAGTGGAGAAGTCAAAGTTCCGGATGGTAACTCTGCAGTCAATAATCCCATTTATCGGGGAAGACAATTGGATGTGCTCAACAGATCTCCAGGATGCGTACTACCATATAAAGATGGACAGGCAATCCAGGAGACACTTATGCTTTCAGCTGGGAGCCAGTCATTACCAATTTCGACCCCTGCCCTTTGGTCTCACTACAGCCCACCAGAGTGTTCACCAAATGCATGACAGTGATCATGGCTCACTTGAGATATCAGGGATTCCGTGTATTTCCATACCTAGACGACTGGCTCCTCACCGCCACCACCAATCATCTACTACTATGAACGAGGGATGAAACAATGTCACTTTGCGCCAGATTAGGCATCACAGTAAACTTAAAAAAATCTGCTTTGTCACTGAATCAGCATATTACCTTCTAAGGAGCAGAACTGGATTCAAGAAATATGATTGCAAAACTTACCCTGGACAGAATACAGTCCCTTCATCAGCAAATCAGGATTTTGATGTCAAAGAAGAAGGTAGAAGGCCAAGTATGTGCTGCAAGTTCTGGGTACCATGACAGTAGCTATTCTTGTAGTTCCCCTAGCATGACTACACATGAGGGTTCTGCAGTGGTTGCTATTTGCTCAGTGGTCAGTGCAAGATTTTCCTCTATCACATCAGGTTATCATCACGGAATCTTGCAAAAAGGATCTCCTTTGGTGGCTGCAGACAGACCATTTGTATCAGGGATGCCCCTTTGTCCTTCCTTAACTGAATGCAGTACAGACCACGGATATTTCCCAGTTCGTGTGTGGGGGCATTATCTGGGGATGACAGTCCAAGGCCTATGGCAAGAACACAAAAGCCACTTGCACATCAGTGTTCTGGAGATGAGAGTGGTGCTCTATGCACTGCAGGCATTTCAAGACTCTCTACCAATAGGGATGGTTGCAATCCAGACAGACAACATGTCAGTAGTGTGGTACGTAAACAAGCAGGGAGGTACCAAATCTTATCCACTATGTTGGGAGGCACAACAAGTTTGGCAATGGGCGGTTGCTTCTCAATGTTTTCTGATAGCAACGCATATCCCGGGGAAATCCAATGTGATAGTAGACAAACTCAGCAGAGCTATTCTGTTGCCTCACGAGTGGTCCCTGAAGACAGAGATTGTGGAAAAGATCTTCCAAAAATGAGGCCAGCCTTGCTGCGACCTTTTCGCCACTTCCATGAATGCCAAATGCATCAACTACTTTGCCCTCATTCCTCCTCTGGGGAAGTCACCAAGGGATGTGCTGGTTCATGATTGGCCCCCAGGACTAAGCTATGTCTTTCCCTCTTTTCCTCTAATTCCCAAAGTACTGCAGAAAGCCAGCTCATTGAAAAGCACTCTGATCCTCATTGCTCCTTACTGGCCTCAACAAGTTTGGTTCCCCTTTCTTTGAACCCATCTGCTGGAGGAACCTTAGATTCTGGATCCAATTCCAGACCTTTTGACCAACTCTTTGGGGGAGTTCCATCCATCTATCCAAACCCTCAAGTTGACAGCATGACTGCGCCAATTCCACACTTAGCCAGGTGTTACTCCTTTTCCCCTTTAGTGAGTCATATTCTCGCCTCTTCCCATAAACCGTCCATGAGGAGATTGTATTCCAAGTGGAAAAGATTTTCATGCTGGGCTGCGGGACAGAACATAGAACCTTTTAGAGCTCCTATTACTGCAATCCTAGAATTTCTTTCCAAACTTTTTGATGAAGGAGCTGCAGCAGCTACCATCAGAGTTCAGTTGGCAACCATTTCTAATTTCCATACTGGAGAAATGGAAGTTCCTATTATGTCTCAGAGGTTATGTAAAGGTTTCCTCAAAGGTACTTTCCTACTCAAACCCCTGATCAGAGAACCCCCAGTCCCTTGCGACCTAAGTCTTGTTCTAACCTCGCTGGTTTTACCACCCTTTGAGCCCGCATCATCTTATGATTTGAAGTATTTGTCGAGGAAGATGCTCATTTTAGTAGCCATAACCTCTATCAGAAGGGTATCAGAATTACAAGCTCTTTCTATTCATTCCCCTTATATCATTTTTCAGAAGGATAGGGTATCCTTGAGAACTAATCCCTTGTTCCTTCCAAACGTCTGTTCAGAGAATAATATAAACCAATCCATTGAATTGCCGGTGTTTTTTCCAAACTACAGCGACAAGGCAAAGTATAAATTGCATCAGTTGGATGTACATAGGCAGTTACATTTTGACCTGGATAGGACAAAAGGCCTCAGGAAATCCGACCAGCTTTTTGTGTCCTTTTCTGACAAAAAGAAAGGATTGGGTTTCCAAAGTAACTTTGTCAAAATGATTTACTGATTGCATTTCCTTCTCTTACAGTAAGAATAATAAACAACTACCAGGGAAGATAAAAGGACATTCCACATGAGCAGTCTCAACATCCTTGGCCTTTCAGGCCAGACTTCCTATTGATTCTATTTGTGCAGCTGCCACATGGGTGAGACCTCGTACCTTTATCACTCATTACAAATTAGATGTGGCCTCCTGGAACAGGTCTTCCTTTGGATCTATTGTATTGAAGAGCCTTTTTTCCTGAGACACCCTGGGATAAAGGTGCTAGGGACGCTGTCCCAGCCAGCAAGAATTATGGTGAGATAGGACAACATAACATTAAAAAGTTATATACTTACCATAACATTCCATGTTTGTTGTCCATCTCGCCTACATTCTTGCGTCCCACCCTCCTAACTCCATCCTGTGTTCCTGGAGGAACTGGTGGATAATTCTATACTTATGTGCATAGTTATGATGATTTGGAGTCTCTGTTTTTTGTCTCATGCCAAACATCTGTATATATATATATATATATATATATCTTCTTCTTCTTCTTTCGGCTTTTCCCGGTTAGGGGTCACCACAGCGGATCATCTATCCACTCATGATTGGCAGTGGAGTTTTACGGTGTCGAGTTGCCAGCCCAGCGCCCAACCTTCCACAGAAGGCACACACACACACATTCACACCTAGGGCCAATTTTAGAGTGTTCAATCCACCTACTGCATGTCTTTGGGATGTGGGAGGAAACCGGAGCACCCGGAGGAAACCCACGCAACCACAGGGAGGACATGCAGACTCCGCACAGAAGATACCCCAGCAACGCTAACCGCTGCACCACTATATATATATATATATATATATATATACATATATACATATATATATATATATATATATATATATATATATATATATATATATATACATATATATATATATATTTCTGGTGTAGTTATTTGGGTTAGTCTAAATCTTTCACTTGCAAACAAAATCTGGGGATGTGGCCCATAGCTTCATGAGATAGGGGCTAGCCTTGAGCCAGTGGAAGCACTCGAGCTTTAGTATTCAGCTGAGTCGGAGCCATGAACGGATCCAAACCCAACCAGCAAGAATGTAGGTGAGATGGAAAACAAACATGGAATGTTATGGTAAGTACATAACTTCTTATTTTTTTAATCTGGGAAGAGGAACTACACATATGGCTGAAGTTATTTGATCCCGGTATGTCATGGTACACTTACATCATTTTAAGAAGAGTAAAAAACTCTGTAAGATACTTCGCAAAAAAAAAACATTAATTGGTTTTGTATCCAAACACTACCATGCTGTGTACTAGTAGTTACATTCTGCTCTTACAGGTATTTTGCAGTCTCTGACAATTTATAGTAAGGTACATGTTTTGTATGTGTGTGTGCATCTTTACTTGTATATGTCACACCTATAATGATTTATAGTAAGATACATGTTTTGTATGTGTGTGTGCATCTTTACTTGTATATGTCACACCTATAATGATTTATAGTAAGATACATGTTTTGTATGTGTATACATCTTTATTTGTACCTGTGTTTGTATATGTCACACCTGCAATGATTTATAGTAAGTTACACATCTTGTATGTGTGTACATACTTATTTATATATCTGCTTGTATATGTCATACCTGTCGGTCACATGTGGGTGTACTGGGACATTCTTAGCAGAGAGGAGAAAGAGACAATACATTGAAGGGACAGAGGGAGCAAGCAGGGTCACAACATAGGTATGCACCCTGCTGGTTAACTCAGAGGAAGTAGGAGTGAGATGATGGTGTGATTCAGTGCACTGGCCACGACTTATCAAGTAATGAAGATGAGATACTGGGAAGAGGAACTAAAGGAGCAATGCAGAAGGGGATGGTGGATAGTGCTGATATTCAGAAAGACATGGCAGTAACAAGAAACATTTGGATATGCTGCTGGCCGGGTATAGGTTGTTCAGTGATAACACTGAAGAGTGTGATGAAGGCTGAGACTAGAGTTACATAAAGGAGGGGAATCAGATGTAAGGTTAAATATGAGGATGAAGAGGAGTAGGAGGAGCACCACTCCAGGAAGGTAGCCATGAATCCAGCAGGGTCAGAGGCTAGGGGAAGCACTCTGTGGTTAAGGTAAAGGAAGGGTGGAGTGTTGTTGGGTTGATCCATTCTATCCATCCCCATACATATCAAGGATGGAGGATAAGACAGTAGAAGAGAGAGCAGTGGAATGGAGTGAGATGAAGAGGGTTTTATTCCAAGAGGACCTGAATCAGCCAAGAGCAGACTGCTAGAGTCTGAGATTCAGGGTACAGAGGGAGTGGGAGATGGCTGACTTCATGGACTGTAAGAGGTTTAGTCACTAGGTGTTGGATTATACCAGAAAAACAGGATTCTGGGCATGTTCCTAGCCAAGGTGGGGGCATTAGGAATGTCCAAGTGTAGGTGATCACACCAGTCTGTGTGTTAGAGGATAGTAAGAATATAATGCCAAAGATGATGGTGTGAGATTCCCGGGTACTGGAATATGCTGAGCTAAGGCAGAGGGTCAAAGATGACCTAGGAGACAGGGAGCAACCTGAGAGAATAAACACGCTATGGCAGTTGGTCAGGGAAGGAGTATTCAGGAATAAACACGCTATGGCAGTTGGTCAGGGAAGGAGTATTCAGGAATAAACACGCTATGGCAGTTGGTCAGGGAAGGAGTATTCAGGAATAAACACGCTATGGCAGTTGGGGTATTCAGGAATAAACACGCTATGGCAGTTGGTCAGGGAAGGAGTATTCAGGAATAAACACGCTATGGCAGTTGGTCAGGGAAGGAGTATTCAGGAATAAACACGCTATGGCAGTTGGTCAGGGAAGGAGTATTCAGGAATAAACACGCTATGGCAGTTGGTCAGGGAAGGAGTATTCAGGAATAAACACGCTATGGCAGTTGGTCAGGGAAGGAGTATTCAGGAATAAACACGCTATGGCAGTTGTTCAGGGAAGGAGTATTCAGGAATAAACACGCTATGGCAGTTGGTCAGGGAAGGAGTATTCAGGAATAAACACGCTATGGCAGTTGGTCAGGGAAGGAGTATTCAGGAATAAACACGCTATGGCAGTTGGTCAGGGAAGGAACACGCTATGGCAGTTGGTCAGGGAAGGAGTATTCAGGAATAAACACGCTATGGCAGTTGGTCAGGGAAGGAGTATTCAGGAATAAACACGCTATGGCAGTTGGTCAGGGAAGGAGTATTCAGGAATAAACACGCTATGGCAGTTGGTCAGGGAAGGAGTATTCAGGAATAAACACGCTATGGCAGTTGGTCAGGGAAGGAGTATTCAGGAATAAACACGCTATGGCAGTTGTTCAGGGAAGGAGTATTCAGGAATAAACACGCTATGGCAGTTGTTCAGGGAAGGAGTATTCAGGAATAAACACGCTATGGCAGTTGTTCAGGGAAGGAGTATTCAGGAATAAACACGCTATGGCAGTTGTTCAGGGAAGGAGTATTCAGGAATAAACACGCTATGGCAGTTGTTCAGGGAAGGAGTATTCAGGAATAAACACGCTATGGCAGTTGTTCAGGAAGGAGTATTCAGGAATAAACACGCTATGGCAGTTGTTCAGGGAAGGAGTATTCAGGAATAAACACGCTATGGCAGTTGTTCAGGGAAGGAGTATTCAGGAATAAACACGCTATGGCAGTTGTTCAGGGAAGGAGTATTCAGGAATAAACACGCTATGGCAGTTGGTCAGGAAAGGAGTATTCAGGAATAAACACGCTATGGCAGTTGGTCAGGGAAGGAGTATTCAGGAATAAGCACGCTATGGCAGTTGGTCAGGGAAGGAGTCTTCAGGAATAAGCACGCTATGGCAGTTGGTCAGGGAAGGAGTATTCAGGAATAAGCACGCTATGGCAGTTGGTCAGGAAGGAGTATTCAGGAATAAACACGCTATGGCAGTTGGTCAGGGAAGGAGTATTCAGGAATAAACACGCTATGGCAGTTGGTCAGGGAAGGAGTATTCAGGAATAAACACGCTATGGCAGTTGGTCAGGGAAGGAGTATTCAGGAATAAACACGCTATGGCAGTTGGTCAGGAAGGAGTATTCAGGAATAAACACGCTATGGCAGTTGGTCAGGGAAGGAGCATTCAGGAATAAACACGCTATGGCAGTTGGTCAGGGAAGGAGCATTCAGGAATAAACACGCTATGGCAGTTGGTCAGGGAAGGAGCATTCAGGAATAAACACGCTATGGCAGTTGGTCAGAGAAGGAGCATTCAGGAATAAACACGCTATGGCAGTTGGTCAGGGAAGGAGCATTCAGGAATAAACACGCTATGGCAGTTGTTCAGGAAGGAGCATTCAGGAATAAACACGCTATGGCAGTTGGTCAGGGAAGGAGCATTCAGGAATAAACACGCTATGGCAGTTGTTCAGGGAAGGAGTATTCAGGAATAAACACGCTATGGCAGTTGGTCAGGAAAGGAGCATTCAGGAATAAACACGCTATGGCAGTTGGTCAGGGAAGGAGCATTCAGGAATAAACACGCTATGGCAGTTGGTCAGGCAAGGAGCATTCAGGAATAAATACGCTATGGCAGTTGGTCAGGGAAGGAGCATTCAGGAATAAACACGCTATGGCAGTTGGTCAGGGAAGGAGCATTCAGGAATAAACACGCTATGGCAGTTGGTCAGGGAAGGAGCATTCAGGAATAAACACGCTATGGCAGTTGGTCAGGGAAGGAGCATTCAGGAATAAACACGCTATGGCAGTTGGTCAGGGAAGGAGCATTCAGGAATAAACACGCTATGGCAGTTGGTCAGAGAAGGAGCATTCAGGAATAAACACGCTATGGCAGTTGGTCAGGGAAGGAGCATTCAGGAATAAACACGCTATGGCAGTTGTTCAGGGAAGGAGTATTCAGGAATAAACACGCTATGGCAGTTGGTCAGGGAAGGAGTATTCAGGAATAAACACGCTATGGCAGTTGGTCAGGGAAGGAGTATTCAGGAATAAACACGCTATGGCAGTTGGTCAGGGAAGGAGTATTCAGGAATAAGCACGCTATGGCAGTTGGTCAGGGAAGGAGTATTCAGGAATAAACACGCTATGGCAGTTGGTCAGGGAAGGAGTATTCAGGAATAAACACGCTATGGCAGTTGGTCAGGAAGGAGTATTCAGGAATAAACACGCTATGGCAGTTGGTCAGGGAAGGAGTATTCAGGAATAAACACGCTATGGCAGTTGGTCAGGGAAGGAGCATTCAGGAATAAACATGCTATGGCAGTTGGTCAGGGAAGGAGCATTCAGGAATAAACACGCTATGGCAGTTGGTCAGGGAAGGAGCATTCAGGAATAAACATGCTATGGCAGTTGGTCAGGGAAGGAGCATTCAGGAATAAACACGCTATGGCAGTTGGTCAGGGAAGGAGCATTCAGGAATAAACACGCTATGGCAGTTGGTCAGGGAAGGAGCATTCAGGAATAAACACGCTATGGCAGTTGGTCAGGGAAGGAGTATTCAGGAATAAACACGCTATGGCAGTTGGTCAGGGAAGGAGTATTCAGAACTCTGGACAAGGAGTTAAAGAAAAACAAAAAGGAAAACAGTGAAAAATGCCAGTTTGGGTACACTGGGGATGTGATATTAGTGAATATGACAAAATGCATGGCACACAAGAGGTGGAAGCGAGCGTGGAAGAAATGTGCAAGGAGATAAAGTAGAACAGCAACAAGGCTACAAATGTCAGAACTTGGCTGCCTTTTAACCCCATTTGCTTTGTTCTATAAATATTTTACTTAATATAGTACATTCATTTTCAGGAAGTAATATATTCACTATTCCATATGATGTTTTGATCCGTCCACAAACCCGTTTTCCCATTTTTGCAGATGAGGTCGGGGTGCCACTTCAACAGTGACAATCATGTAGAGCCAAGGTTTATACCACCAGGTGGCTAGCCTTGTCATGGTAATTCTTCCACACCACACACTTGCATGCACACTCACACATATGGCCAATTTAGAGTGTCCAATCCACCTACTGCATGTCTTTGGAATGTGGCAGGAAACCAGAGCACCCACAGGATGCTCGCGTGAACACAGACAGGACATGAAGACACCACATAGAAGACATCCCAGCCAAGGATATTTCTATTATGTTGCCTTCTGTGATGCTATCCTTTTTTCTCTGAAATTTTCATGAGTTTTCATTCTAACATTTATCAGGGACAAATCTGATGATGAATTGATTATGCTTGTGCACAGCTGTCTGAGGAATGACATTGGTTACCCGAATTGTCTTTAAGACTTTCATTCATCAGTGTGCATTGCACATTGTGGATTAAAAACAATTTTGAATATACTAAGACCTAATTACATAAATATGAAGCAGAAGTGAGAAAGCTATTACACAGAGTTTGTGAACTTTGGTAGCTATTAAATGGGTTAATGGATCATAACTGAATTAAATATTGAGTCAGCAGAGTGAAGCAGTTCTGCTTCCAAGAGAGGTATAGTTAGCTGGAGTCTGTTCCTACTAGTCAATGGTTTATGGTATCTGGCAATTCTGCATACACTGATACTGTCAGTTTGATGTTAAGGAAGTCTACAGTTCCACACTTTATAAGACATTTATTTTGGTATATCACTCTAGCTCTGGATGTGGGCGGCCGCAGTGGTGCACGGTTAGCATTGCTGCCTCACTGCAAGAGGTTCTCTGGTTCGATTCTTGGCTGCAGTACCTTCTATGTGGACTTTGCCTGTCCTCCCTGCAGTCATGTGGGTTTCCTCTGGGTGCTCTGGTTTTTGCCCACATCCCAAAGATGTGCTGAAGGTGGACTGGACACTCTAAATTGTCTCTAGGTGTGAGTGTGTGCCTTTTGTGGAAGGTTGGGTGCTGGGCTGGCAACTTGATACCATAAATCTCCTCTGCCAATCATTCTGAGGGCCATTGTTCTGTTGTGGTGACCCCAACAAGAAAAGACAAAAGGAAAAGAAGAAATAAGAACACTGTAGCCCTGGATGTGGTGTCTCACACTTGTGTCTGAAACAGACGTCATACAATGGCTATGGATGAACTCTTCAAGAACTGCATTTTTAAGGCTGCTGAGATATCTGACCATTTTCATTTCAGACATAAATGTGATGCTGAGATTTCTGTAACAATCTGTGGATTCATTATCGTTTATCATACTGTCAAGTATAAAGGTAGAAAATTAGACTCATAAACAGATTTGTAATAACTCAGCACTTAATCTGAAATGTCTGTATTTTTAATGCTGCTTACATTTCTTACTGCTATGTAGAATCATTATTTATTAGCAATGTTTACTGTAAACTTTAAAATTCATAACCTATCAGTTTCATTCACAAATTTAAAAATACAACCCTGTATGATCTGACCTAGTTTTAAACCATATTATTTTGAATTTTGTTAGCAATGTTTATTTTATTATTTACTTCCTACGCAGATAATAAATGTTATTTAAAGCTTAACAGTTTGGTTGCACATCTTAAACTGTGGTGTGTAGTTCTGTTATTATAAATCAGTATTATTCTGTCTGCATTAAATATTCAGAGTTACCTGCACTTTCCCACACAGCTCCTTAAATGCCTGAACTGCTGCTTGAGTTTGGATAATCAGGATGTGGTCAGGGCTTTAGCCATCTATATTAGAGAAATGGTCATGGGAAAACCTTCTGTTGTGACAAGTATCACAAATGTAGGGCAGAACCTTGTCCAGAGAGTAGATTGCTTTAGGATCTAAGGCTAGCTGAGTGAGGATATGAGGAATGTCCTGAAGAACAATGAAAGGTAATTCAAGAACACTTTACCTCTATTTTCATAAAGAAAAAAGGACCAGGAAAGTGTAATCTTTAGAGGATGGAAGGGTATTGTCTGGGAGCAGTGAAGGGACACCAGAAGAGATAGTATGGATGATGAGAAGGAAATGGCTTCCCTAAAGGAATATAAAACCCAGGGACTAGATGGGCTTCCTCCCAAGGTCCTCAGGAATTTGGCCAGTGTGATGGTGGATTCTTTGATAGAGATCATCAACAAATTACTAGCTATTGCAGATGATTTGAAGGTCCTGTGAACTGAAAATCATTAGACTGGTACTATTTTAAGGGTGGGTGGGTGGAAGGAATAGTCCAGGGAGCTAAAAGCTTTTTAACCTAACAGTGGTGACAGAAAAAGTCACCAAAAGAATTCTGAAAGAAAGGCATTTTTTTTCTCCAAAGGCAACAATCTCTGGGACAACAATAAGGCTCGAGTGTATGGCCAGAAGGAGATGTCAGTCGAATTTGACCCAGTTTTATGACTAGGATATCAAAACGATTGGCAGGGGATTGCTGGTAGATTTGGCCGAACTGGACTTCAACAACACCTATGACTCAGTCGTGAAAAGGTGGGGATAGGATAAGACAGCCAGTGAGGGATTTATAGGGCACAGAGAGTTTTGGTAAGAGGGACAATGTCCAAAACAACGAAAGTAATAAGTGGATTATCACAGGACTCAGTCTTTGGTCCAGTACTTTTTGGTCTGTTTACTTCAGACATATCCATGGGAGTGGGAAATACAGAAGAGGCTTATCCTTTTCTATGATGATTCAACAATAGGTGTTTCAATGAAGAATGGGCTGAGACTCTAAGCAGGGATTTGGAAAGGCCAATGAAGTGGGCAGCAAGGTGGTAATTGAGGTTTAGCGCAATTAAATCCAAAGTCCAGCACCCGGGTGAAAACACCAACCCTGTTGTGAAGCATCAGCTGGGGGAGACAGCTGAAGTGATGTCAAGAAAACAGAACAAAGGATTTGGGGGTGCTTATGACACCTAGACTAAACCACAGGAGCAGAGTGAGAGAGCAGTGACAGATGCAAGCATAATTCTGAGGTATATCGTCAGACAAAGGCAAAGAGGTAATGCGTCCACTCTACACTGCTTTGGAAACACCACAGCTTGAAGACCGCATACAGTTCTGTAGGAAAGGGACATTGTGTTTTGAAAGGAGAAGACTGGAAATCCAAAGGTATACATGGCAGAAGTGAAAGAACATGAAGAGAGACGAGGGGACTAGAAAATCTCACTAGAGACCACAAGGGTTGAGACTGTATGACATGGATGCAGACTATTGTGGCAAAGAGGTGTGAAGGAGTCATCGTGAAAAGCAAGAATGAGGGAGGGGGTATAGGCAGCAGACTGCAGTGACCAGATACTCTCTGGATCAGTAAAAAAGTGCCTCTTCATGGAATGAGATTTGGATGCATGAAAATGACAACTAGATTAGGTGGCAGAGAGGGAGTCCACAAAGGTATTCATGAGGACATTAGACAGGAGTGGAAAGTCAATGTTAAATACACTTCATGGGCATACTAGATAGTTAATTTGTCTCTTGTCATCCTACAAATTTAATATAAACCATTTAAGAAGAGCTCAGCAAACAGGTTTGAGATAACTTAATTTAGGAGGACCATCTGATGACCAACCTTGTACTAAAAAGTGATGATCGCCAATACCCAACCATTGCTGTCAAAATCTAATAAATTTTATATATTTACATATATATATATATATATATATTGTGTGTGTGTGTGTGTGTGTATTTCTTTGATCTGCATCCTAAGAAGGGTGAGTGACCAAGGGCATTTTGGGTGGTAGGTGACTAACCAGTGTCATCCCTCAAGAGGAGTGACATACCATAGCTTTAACTAAAGAGGGATGGCCAATATACTTTGTTTCATATCATTAAACAACTACAATGTGAGTGTTATAGCATCTCCAACAAAAGACACCCCAAAGGGCCTATTCAGATCCCAAAGAAAACCAGTTCTGAAATCCTGAGAAAGATCCCATCACAGGCAAAGTGTATGATGAATGAGGTATGTATTGATCAGTGAAAGAGTGTCAGTGCATCTCAAATAATTATAAGAATATATTGGTACTGATACTCTTGTGAACGCAACTAAGTAATGTTTTTGTGCTGTGTGTAACAGTGAATGATGCAGTTCATTGTAATGGACGACCTGCTAATCTGTTCTTTCTTCTAGATTAAAAAGTAAAGGAACAGAAAATGCAGGATTTCACAGTGAGGTTCACATTTACATGTGTACGGTAAATAAACAGCTGCTATACACTAGTCTATATTTATTTTCTATCGTAACGGTGAGGGGATTTGGTGGTGGGTATTTATTTATTATTTATCATTGGATAATAGGTAATGAGTGTGTTTATGTAATGTGAACTACCTCTTGTAAGTCAAATATGTTGTTATTTTCTTTCTTATGTTATTATCTGATACCGCTGTATCTATATTATTTGCACTGCATTTCTCTCGTAAGCTAACATTTGTAATTTAATTTAGGCTGCATTTGTGTGGTCCTAAATGACAATAACATTTATTAATTATTATCAGAACAATGTTATACTCTACAAATCACACAGTAACCTCCACAAATCACACAAATAGTAAGGAATGTAAAACAAAGCTGTGATTGTACTTACCTACTGTTATAATTCATAACTTCTCCATCTGCGTGAAACTTAACATTAGATGGTAGCAGAGGTCACTTGATTTAGCAGTCTGCTTTATTTATTTTGCTGAATTGACACTTTCAAACCCTGAAAAAGATTAATCTGTTAAGGCTTTGGTTTGTTTATTTTATTTTGCAAGTAAGTGAACTAAACCACCTGGTCTTTTCTTTCATAACTACTCACAATAAAATTAAGAAAATACATCAGAACAATACAGTACTGTATAACAGTATGTTGTTTAACTCACAGTACAAAATGTTGGAGGTGTGATGGGGAAGAAGTAAGTAACCGGGAACATACTTTCTAGGAGTGAAATGAGCTGGCAGACTTTAAAGATTCCCTGCAGACTGCTCTGCCGGAGATACTGGATGAGCAAATTGTAGTAACTAGAGAAATGATTTTTGAGCTATGATACATAATTGGAATTGCCCAGACATAGTAAGGCCTTGTTGCATTATGATGGCTGCCAAAAAAGCAATTACTAGAAAATGGAAATCTAAGTCTAAACCAAGTTTACTAGAAGTAGTGAAGATAGTAAGAGATAAAACAACTGGAACTGGGATCTTTAGAAAAGAGCATGAGCCAATTACATAAAAAATGGGAAATGTGGGTTCAATACATGCAGAGGAGGAACAAGGTTTAAAAGAAGGCAGGATTTGAATGAGCTATGTAATGGCTGACTGACAATGGCTGGATATATTAAAAGTGATATATAATGTTTGCAGCTATAGCTGTATCGGCACGGTTTGTTAAGTGTAATGTTTGCAACTGGGATTGTGTCGCTGTGGTTTATTTTCATTTATATAAATGTATGATTGCCTGTGTCATACGTGATAATTTAATAAAGACATTTCTTGTTAAAAAAATCTGTACTTAACACTGTTAAAGTCAGTTGGAAGACATCTAAAAAAAAATGTCGGTGTCCTGTGTGGCTGCGGCTGTGTTGGCTCATTATAGAGGTATCCATATTTTATCTTCTTTTGCATAGAAAATCTCGAAAAAAAATCAGTTTCTACACTTCCATTTGAAGGTAAAAATAACATAGTAGACAGAAGTTACTAGAAAATAAACAGTTGACATTGACACGTACATGTATCTGGGGCCTACTACTTGCACAGAGCTACAACAGCTGGGTATTTTAACTCTTCACACTCTAAAGTGCCTGAAACTGGTAGAACAAGTTTCTGGAATATGCTGGGAAAGAAAAAAGAGAAAGAGATGTGAGAGAACAAGGAAAACAGTTTGCAGAGCAGGTACTAATAATAAAGTTAAAAATACACCCCTACAGCTATACTGCTAGCTGATGTGAGATCACTGGATACCAAGATGGACTACTTGAGACTGGAACTCTCCATCAAGAACAATGTGAGAAATACTTGTTTATTGTTGATTACTGAGACGTGACTGCATGACAAGATAAATGATAGTGCAGTAAACTTAGAGAATTGTATGCCGTTTCATGCAGACAGAAAACATAGGTTCACAGGTTCATAGGTAGGTACTAGGCTACCTGCCCGAGGGCATTTATAAGCCTAGCCAGAGTGTGTCGGCTTTCGCCGCCCCATTGATTAATTAACTGATCCTCTGTTAAGTAGAGCCAATGAAGTGATCCCAGGGGTATATTTTCTGTTACCCATCCACTCGTCAAGGTTTCTCTTGAAGAGTGTTAGTGAGATGCTCTGCCTAATGTAGTTAGGAATTTTGTTCCAAAGCATGGGAAGTCTCTGTGACAGGAATCTATCCCTCCAGCATGTTCTATTTATTGTTGTGGTGAGGTTTAGCTCACTAGAGCGAGTGGCTCGCAGTGACTTGGATTTCTTTAGGTGGATGATGTCCATCAATTCTGAGTTGGACATGGCTTTGTAAGTCAGGCAGAGATCACCTCTGAGTAAGCGATATGCCACTGAGTACAGCCCGAGTTTTTTCATTCGAGCTGCATAGGACATATGTTTGAGGCCAGCAATCCTCTTGGTGAGGTACTTTTGTGGTCTTTCCAGCTGTTGGAGTGTACATCCCAAATGGGGCATTGTACTCTATGATGGGTCTGATGAGTGACGAGTAGAGGGGCACTATAACCTCTTTATTTCTAGATGCAAACCCTTTAGTAATTAGATGGGCCACATAGAAGGATTTCCTAACTACTTTGGCAATATGATTTTCAAAGGAGAGATTACTGTGTACCTGGGTCCCTAGATCTCTTATTACCTCTTCTGTATTAAGAGGGCTGCCACCTATGTGGTAATTCGTGGGTATTTTCTTTTTCCCAAATGGGATGAATATGCATTTTTTGGTATTTAGCTTGAGGCCATGACTTTGACACCAGGTGTCCGTCTCAGTAAAGTCCTTTTGGAGGATGTCCATGTCAGACAGAGAGTCAATTATGGCTCCCAGTTTGCAGTCATCAGCGAACTTGGTTAGCCATAGTCCTCCTGTGTTTTCCTGTACTTCTGAGAAGTATATGCTGAACAGTAGGGGTCCCAGGACAAAGCCTTGCAGGACACCACTTGTGACTGGTTTAGAGACGGACCTAGAGCCCGCTATTCTTATCGTGTGAGTTCAGTTGGCAACCCATCTCATAACGTAGGGGTTTATGTTCAGGCTGGTGAGTTTTTCTGTAATACCTGATTGGGTAATGGTGTCAAAAGCCTTGGCAAGGTCAAGGTAGGCTGTGTGGACCACATTTCCCTCATCTGTGGCCTTGGTGACTGTCTCAAAGAAGTCAACCAGGTTTAGTAGGCATGATCTGAACAAAGCCGAATTGGGTCGGGTCAAGTGTTCCCAATGTCTTTGTTAATGAGTTCCATGATGATGCGCTCCACAGTCTTGCAGACCAGGCTAGTCAGGCTTATGGGGCAATAGTTACCAGGGTCAGTTGTGGCCCCTCCTTTGTGGAGTGGAATAACCATTGCTGTGTGCCATTCTGTGGGCATGTAGCCTGTGGAGAGGCTGAGGTTGAACAGCGTGCTTAGGTGGGGGGTTAGTTCGTTCTGTAGTTCATGCAAGATGCAGCCTGGGACACCATCTGGCCCCACTGACGCTGTGTTTTTGGCTGTTGAAAGGGCTATTTTTACCTGTGCATCTGTGATTTCCGGGACACTACACTTTTCTGATATTGTTGTGGGCCCTTTTGGGGGTGAGAGGGTGGTGAAGTTTGCACTAAATCTATCTGCCAGGATGTTGGCAATATCAGTAGGCTCAGTATATTCTGTGCTGTTTTGCACTAGTTCAGTCCATATCTGCAAGTTGCCACTTAGATTCTTAACATAGCTAAAGAAGGCTTTGTGGTTATCCTTTGAATCCTTGGCTATTTTTCTTTCGAAGTTAGTCTTGGATGATTTTATGAAGGGCCTTAGTTTCTTACTGATACTGATCAGGGGTGTCTTTCCTTTTTGGGATTTGCTTTTTTTCTGAACTAGTTTCCTCCTTCTATTGTATAGCCTGTTTATGGCAGGGGTCCACCAGACTGGTTTCCTTCTCTTAGAGTAGTAAGTCTTGATTTTGCTAGGGATGGCACAATCCATGCATCCTCGTAGGTGCTCATAGAATACATTTGTAAAGGTTTCTGCATCTTGGGCAGCGTTATCCTTTAGTGTGGGGGCTTTGAAACTTACTGCCTCTGTCTTAAGTAAGGTGAAGTTTGCTTTAGAAAAGTTTTTTTCTGTGGTTTCCTTAGTTGGGGTGGTGGTGGGTGTGTGGACATCCAGAGTAATTAGTTTATGGTCTGATCTAACCCATGATGGGTTGACCTCCGTTGTGGAACACCTGTTGCCCATGTTGGTGATGACCAGGTCCAATATGTTTTCACCTCTGGTAGGGAAATTTACCAGCTGATCCAGGGCATTTGAGTTGATGAATTCCAGGAAGCGCTGGGCCTGGGAGTTTGTACTCAAGTAGTTTTCTCAGTTAATGGTAGGGTAATTGAAATCACCCAATATCAGGGTGTTCGGCTGGACCTTCATATTTTCCAGTGTGTCCAGAAAGGTGGAGTGGTGGTCCTGGGTCATGGAGGGTGATCCATAGCAGGCCACAATTTGTATTACAGATTTGCCCATTGTTAGTTGCACATGGATGATCTCAGAGGTATCATGCTGCACCACTAACCTGGAGGTGTAGGTATCCTTGATGAATATGGATACACCCCCTCCTTTTGTGTTTCGGCCCATGTTCTATGGCCGAAACGTGTGGTATGAGTTGTAGCCTGGTACTGCTGAGGTGCTCTCTGGAGCCTTGAACCAGGTTTCAGTTACTGCACAGATGTCGGCGTTCTCCATACTGAGGAGTGCTTCGAGCACGTGCATTTTGAGATTTAAACTCCTGGCGTTGAGTAGCATAACCCTCAGTTTTTTGTTAATTGTGCTGTTTACGGAGGTGGGCTTGACTTTTGAGCCTTGCCTAAAAAAAGCACTATGGGGGCAGCAAGAGCCTTGGCCAGTATTCAAAAGCCTAGAGGTGACAGGTGCAAGCCATCTCTTGCGAAGCAACGCGGCTTGTCAAGCATGTCGTCTCAGGCTGACAGACACTGGATCCCCTTTGAATGACACCAGAAGCTTAGCCAATTGTTGAAATTGATATTTTTTTCTTTATACTGAGGTATCATTCTTGGTGAGGGCAGGATGCTACTCAGGGTCAGGGTCATACCAGCCTGAGCTACATGATCAGAGAGCTCTTCCATGACTCTTTTTATGTAGTCCAGGGAGGTAAGCCACGCCAACATGAACAATGACAGAGTCATATTTGTACTTGTTCTGGAGTGATCTGAGTGCTTGTGTTATGTGGCAGATTCTGGCTCCCGACAGGCAGCTAACAGTAACCTTCTGCTTGTCCAGCCTAGTGAGTGGGATGTCAGTGTGCCTGACTATAGAGTCACCTATTACTAGTGTGTTAGGTATGTTATTTCTCCTTAAGGGCTGTGATTGTGCGGCACACTGATTTTGTGTTTTACGTGTTGTCTGGTTTGTGATGGGGGGTGCAGGTTGTTTGGATGTCTGCTTTGGAGGTCTCTGATGCTTTTGCAGGTTTTTATTTAGGACCTCCAAGTATGATTTTGTGTATTTATGTGCATTTTTTGCCAGTGCTGGTTTAGTAGGTCTATGTGTAGCTGGAGGTGTGGTGCAAGTGTTAACCTTCTCCTCTTGACTGTCTGTTCCAGTCTTGGGTGGAGGCAGCTTAGCCTCCAGTTTGGCTGTATAATTGCATCTCTTGCATATGTTAGTGTTTTGTGGTAGGAGGAGAGGGTTGTCTGTGTACATGAGGCAGTTGTAACATTGCCTCAGGATACCCAGATTCAGCAGCTGGACTGGAGAGTACACCTGAAATTGCCCTTTGGTCATGCCTGAATAGTAGGGTGAGCTGTTAGTTGCTTGGTTGGTGAGGGGTGAATAAAGAGCCTTGCCCTGCTGGGCAATCAAGTGTCAGGGTATATTAGTGCTTGCTATTAGGTCTGAGCAAGTGCTGGGCTATAGGATGCTTTTTGAGTGCTTAGGTTGAGAGTTAGACTAGTTTCAAGGGAAAAACTGAAGAGGAGACTTAGTGGAGCCAGGAATAATTTAACCCTAGCTAACCAGCGCTGCCTGGTGGGCAAAACCGTGCAAATGCAGTTTTTATAGCAGGGAAAATGAAAGAGATAGAATTTTGCCCAAAGTGACCAGTAAATTACTAACTTCTGGGCTGGAACCACTCCTCCATGGACAGATAGGCTGCTCAAAGCTCCCCTTCTTCACAGGTGAACAGAGAAACGTCTTTCTATCCAAGTAAGGTATGGGCAACTCAGAAACTTGTTACACAGCCCTGAATTCAGCACTAACCTCAAAAGTGGACTATACTAGCTTAGAAAAGCGGGAAACAAGGAATTTTTTTTTTTTTTTTTTTTTTTAAAGATAAGGCAAAAACAGTAAAACAATACACTTAAAACAGCTTTAAACAACTACAAACGATCAGAAAAGGCTATTGCATTTTAGTGTGTAGCCTACAACAGTTAAATTATTTAAACAAATAATGACTTTTCAAAAGTGCAGGCAGTCAAATAAGTACAATATGTGAAAAAAAAAAACTTTTAAATCACAATAAACTCTGGAAAATTGGTGTTTAGGTGGAAAACAGTTAAGCACAGCAAGAAAATACAGAAAACTGATACTTAATCACTACAAAGTCTCTCTTCTAAGCTAGAAGGCTTACAGGAAAGATGGGAAACAAGCGCAGATGTGGTCTTTTAAACCAGAAAGTTGAAAGAGATGGACAGACTGCCCAAATGGTCAATTAACTACAATTTCTGGGCCAAGAACCTCTCCTCTTGTGGTAGACAGGCTACCTAGTGCTTACCGCTCCCACTGATAAGCTAGAAGGCTTTCCTCCAACACAGAAAGGCTTGCAGGGCTCAGAAGCTTACCAACAGTCCTGGATACAGCAACTCTGTATCTGGATTAGGCTAGTTACAGGAAAGGTGGGAAACAAGCACAAGTGTGGCTTTTAAACTAGAAAGTTGAAAGAGATGGAAAAAAACTGCCCAAACAGCCAATAGCTACAATTTCTGGGCCAGGAGCCACTCCTCTTATGGTAGATAGGCTACCTAATGCTTACCACTCCCACTGATAAGCTAGAAGGAAGGGGGGGGGGTCAGAAGCTTACAAAGAGTCCTGGATATAGTAAATCAGTACCTGGACTAGACTAGTTACAGGAAGGTGGGGAATAAGTGCAAACGCAGGCGTTTAAGCCAGCAAGTTGAAAGAGATGGAAAACTGCCCAAACGGCCAATAAACTACAATTTCTGGGCCAAAACTCACTCTTCCCATGGAGGATAGGCTACCTAGTGCTTATCCACTCCCACTGATAAGCTAGAAGGCTTCCCTCCAACACAGAAAGGCTTGGGGGGGCTCAGACGCTTACCAGCAATCCTGGATACAGCAACTCTGTATCCGGACTAGGCGAGTTATAGGAAAGGCGGGAAACAAGCACAAGTGTGGCTTTCAAACCAGAAAGTTGAAAGAGATGAAAAAAAAACTGCTCAAACAGTGAATAACTACAAATGTTAAGTTGTCAATCTCGCCTTCATTCGTGCTGGATGGGTGACTCGGCCAATACTAAAGCTCGAGAGCTAATTCCACTGGCTCAAGGCTCCCCTATATACCACAATGCTAGGCGGTAACTACTCAGATCTCGTTTGCTGCTATAGCTGACGAGGTGCGTTTTCTACCAGCTCAGGCAGGTTAGTTACAGTTTTACCTTTAGATACTTCTAAAAACCCCTTTTTTAAATTTAATACTTAATTTTTCAGTTTAATTTTAAAATTTAGACTAATCGACCCCTGTTGTTAAGCCCCTTTCCCTTTTTTCCTAGTTCTAGGCCTTTGGCCCCTACCCTCCCCCTAGTCCTTTACTAAGTTAGTTTTTAAAAGGACTTGTGTGTGTGTTTTAGTGCTTTAACCTTAAAATTTATTTTAATATTTTATTTCTAAAGAGAGTGTGTTTGTGTGTGTTAGGCTCTCTTGTTGTACTATGTCTAAAGATAAGGTCTCAGGCTTCAAGAAGTGTGACTCGTGCTGTCAGAAAATGTCTCTGACAGACGGTCACACTTCTTGTGTGTATTGCCTGGGGCCTTTGCACCTGCAGGACTCTTGTGCCTTTTGTCATGGGTTTAGCCCTAGAGTCCTGCAGGAACGCAAGAATAAACTCATCTTGCGGGGCTTATTAAAGCCTGAAGGCCCCCTGACTCAGTCTGTGTCAGGGAAGCCTCCAAAAACTCCTAAACAGTCGGCTCCTGTTCCAGAGTCGACTGTTGAGAAATCTAAGTCGGCTTCGACATCGGCCCCGGCTGGAGCCGATGTTTCTAAGCCCCATACTATTACCTCAGCTCCGGCTGGAGCTGAGGCTGATAAAACCTTGTCGGCTCCGATACCTTTATCGGAGCCACAATCGAGGAAGAGGTCCAGATCCCCCTCTATCGGATCCGTGCATTCGGCGCCAGGATCCCCTCTCCTTTCGGAAACGAAGTCACAAAACTCATTCCTCTCGGTCTTCCAGATTATCAGACCATGATTTGCAAAGGGTGGTGAGTAGACTTCTCAAGTCCGAGGCACTGGCCCAAATGCTGCATAGCCCGACTCACCAGTCAGTGGCTATTCCCATTCCCCAATACATTCCTCCTCCGACTCCTTCGAGTTCGGAGCCAAGGCTTGTCGGAGCCATGACTGTCGGTGCGTCGGATCCGATACCTTCCATTTCGGTTCCGTCATCTGCTCCGATCTCCTCTTTGGAGGGATCTCGGCGCCGGGCTTCCCTCATCGGCTCCGAGGGGGCGAGTGGCATCGGACCCTTGTCCGACCCCGCTCTCCCTCTCGGGGCTTCAGCGTTGGTGAGTTCGGCTCCGACATCGGCTTCAGAGCTGTCTCTGTCGGTGCCGGGTGAGGTCCTTGTCTCTTCGGAGCGAGGGCCTCGGGCCTTGCCTGACAGGGGTGCCTTCGAGGTCATGCGGAGCGTGCTAGAACCAGGTTCTGCCCCACAGTCATCTCCTTCAGCCCCTCCATCTACAGTGCCTGCGGTGATTTCTACTCACCCCCTTGTCCCGGACCGCAGAGAGCCAACTCCTCAAGGTTCCCCATTGGGAATTTCCTCCTCTTCTGAGGCCTCTCCTGACCCTGCAGGAGATCCCCCAAGGAAGAGGCAGTGCAAGAGGAAGCACATTGACTCCCCTGAGTCTATCACCTCTGACACTGACTTAGAGGAATCGAAGGTCCTCGATCCCCTCTGAGGATGTCTCCTTTGCTGACATCCTTGAGATCCTGAAACAGAGGGGGAACTGGCCAGCCCTTAATCCTTCGGAGGATGAGTCAGTGTATCTTGAGGCGTTTGGTTCTCGCCCTTCTACCTCCTGGGTGTCCCCTCCCTTTGTCCCCCTTATGGAAGTGGTGGCAAGGAAGGCTTGGACGGCTCCTGACTCAGTGGAACCCACCCTGAGGAGACCATCCAAATTTATTACTGCCCCCAAACACAAAGAGTTTTTATCCAAAGGTGTCCCTGTTGATACCATGGTGGTGGCTGCGGCCACAAAGAAGGAGTTAGCTGATCCTTCGGTTCCTGTCCATCCTCCTAATAAGGAATCTAGGACCATGGACAGGTACGGCAAGCGGATGTTCTCGTCAGCAACCTTTTCAATGCGGTCGCTGAACTACTTATGCCACTTCACTCGTCTCCAAAGAGATTTACTCAAGGATATGGGTGAACTGATGAAGGATCCTACAGCTGAGGGGTTCAAAGACACAATGAACTCCCAGTTGGCAACCCTAAATTCCATCGTTAACTCCTCCATGCGGCTGGTCTCATATGCAGCAGATGGGCGAGTAGAGCCGAGGCACAGGCGTTGCCTGACGTCACGCCTGGATGCGGCTATGCAACTTTGTGGACCCTTTCAAGGCGTCCTTCACCAATTCTCCCTTTGATGGATCATCCTTGTTTGGTCCACGGGTGAAGGATACATTGACCAGGTGCGAGGTAGAAGGTAAGACTCTCTCTGCTGTAGGAGTCCGTTTTTCTACCCCTTCTAGACCCTATCCCAAAGGTCAAAGGGGAGGAAAGATGTGGTTCCGCAAACAATCCCAGGGAGTCTCATCTGACACACAAGGCCGATTCCCCTCTAGAGGCAGAGGGGGGAATAACAATAGACACCAACCTAGAGGCAGAGGAGGTCCGCAAAACCAGGGTAGCAGAGAAATGTTCTCTGACAAACCCTTTCAGCACCCCTGAGGGCTGCCCGGCTGTCCACCGGAGGCAGTCGGGGAAGGTTATCACTGTACCCAAAAGCCTGGCTTTCCCTTACTCAAGACAAATGGGTACAGTCGATCATATCCGAGGGTTACAAAATTCCCTTCATTCACACTCCAATCCAACCAAAAAGATCCCTTCCAGATGTTCCACCCGGTCTAAGGGAACAAGCAGCATTAGAAATTTCAAAGCTGCTATCAAAAGAGTCATCCAATCAGTCCCGCAGACCAGCAAGGATCCGAATCTACTCCAAATTCTTTTGGTACCAAAAAACAGGGGACTGGAGACCCATACTGGATCTCAGCTACTTAAACAAGTTTGTCAAAAAAACGAAATTCCGGATGGTCACGCTACAGTCCATTCTACCCTTCTTGGGTCAGGACAATTGGATGTGCTCGATAGATCTTCAGGACGCATACTACCACATCAAAATGAACAGACGCTCCAGGAGATATCTCCGCTTCAGGCTGGGAGCCAGTCACTACCAATTCAGGGCCCTGCCCTTTGGTCTCACTACAGCCCCCCGTGTGTTCATCAAATGCATGGAAGTGGTCACGGCTCACTTGAGACATCAAGGATTCCAGGTGTTTCCATATCTGGACGACTGGCTCCTTACTGCCACCACCAGACATCAGCTTCTCCTATCCAGGGACTTTACCATCCAATCTTGCCAAGCTCTAGGCATTTCGATAAATTTTGAAAAATCTGCCTTGTCGCCTTGTCAGGCTATTATTTTTATAGGCGCCACCTTAGATACACGGAATCTTTCAGCCAGACTCACAGAGCAGAGGGTGTCAGACATTCGGAACCAAGTGTCCCTTCTCTTACAATGTGTCAAAGTCAAAGCCAGACTGGTGTTGAAGGTACTAGGACTCATGGCAGCAGCTATTCCCCTTCTCCCCTTAGCTCGCTTTCACATGAGGATCCTCCAATGGATGCTGTTTACTCAATGGTCCTTTCAACACCTCCCGATGTCCCATACCATATTGATAACTCAAGCATGCAAGAATCAACTGTCTTGGTGGATCACATCACCTCAACTTCTCCGAGGAAGACCCTTCACTCCCCCCCCCCAGTCGCCACGTTGACAACAGATGCCTCCCTGATCGAGTGGGGGGGGGGCATTATCAGGGCAGGACAGTCCAGGGCACGTGGCAACCTTTCGAGTGCCACTTGCACATAAATGTCTTAGAGATGAGAGCAGTGCTTTTAGCGTTGCAAGCCCTTCACAACTCTCTTCCCACTGGGACTATTGCAATTCAAACGGGCAACATGTCCGTAGTGTGGTACATCAACAAACAAGGCGGAACCAGATCATACCCTTTATGTCGAGAGGCACTCAGACTTTGGCAATGGGCAATCTCTTCTCAGCGTTTTCTGACAGCAACGCATATTCCCGGGAAATCCAACGTTATTGCAGACAAATTGAGCAGAGCAATTCTCATGCCACACGAGTGGTCTCCAAAGAAGTCAGTTCTAGAAGAAGTATTCCTAAGATGGGGCCAGCCTTGCTGCGATCTTTTTGCTACTCCCCAAAACAGCAAGTGTCATGACTTCTTCACTCTCTTCCTGTTACCAGGCCATCCCACCAGAGACGCTCTAGTCCACGATTGGCCCCGGGGACTTCTGTATGCCTTTCCCCCCTTTCCACTGATATCTCAACTAATTCAGAAAGCCATCGCCTTGAGAGTGACAATGATCCTCATTGCCCCTTACTGGTCTCGACAGATATGGTTTCCCTTTCTTCATCGTTACCTTTTGGAGCAGCCTTGGCATCTGGACCCAGTACCAGATCTGATCACCCACCAATCGGGTCAGCTGCACCAATCTCTGTCTTCTCTAAACCTCACAGCGTGGTTTCTCCGATTCCAACCTTAGCCAGGCTTCCCTCAATATCTCGCTCGGTCCGAGATATCTTGATAGCCGCTCATAAATCTTCTACCCGGAAGATTTATAGTAGCAAATGGAAACGTTTTTCCTTTTGGGCATCATCGAAAAACATAGATCCCTTTACTGCACCTATCCAGTCTATTTTAGACTTTCTAGCAGAACTCTTTCATTTAGGATCTTCTGCATGAACCATTAGAGTTCAATTGGCTGCCTTATCAAATTTTCATGTTGGTGTTTCAGAGTCCAGCATCATGGCTCACAAACTCTGTAAAGCCTACTTAAGGGGTGTATTTCTTCTCAAACCTCCAATCAAAGACCCCCCGCCTCAATGGGATTTGAACTTGGTTCTGGCATCTTTAATTCTTTCCCCCTTCGAGCCGACGGCTTCATGTTCTCTGAAGTTGCTTTCTTTTTCACTTTTTCTGGTAGCTATAACTTCAGCGAGAAGGGTATCTGAACTCCATGCTCTGTGCAGTCGTCCTCCTTACTTAGTTTTTCACAAAGACAGGGTATCCCTCCGTACTAATCCATCCTTTTTGCCTAAAATTTCTTCTCAAATAAACCTAAACCAAATTATTGATCTCCCAGTTTTTTTCCCTAACTATTCAAACAGGTCGGAACAAAAGCTACATTTTTTGGATGTTCATCGCCAACTTAGATATTACTTAGAGAGGACTAAACAATTCAGGAAATCTGATCAATTGTTTCTGTCATATGCGGAAGGTAAATTGGGCCTTCCAGTCACTAAAGTATCCCTTTCTAGATGGCTCACCTCTACAATTACTTTCATCTATGAGATCAGACATCAAATACTACCCTCAAGACCTAAAGCTCATTCAACTAGGGCATTAGCTACATCCGTAGCTTTTCAGGATAGGTTGCCAATAGATTCAATTTGTACAGCAGCCACCTGGGCTTCTCCTCATACATTCATTTCACATTACAAATTGGACATGGTTTCCAGAAGCCGTGCCAAATTTGGTTCCACTATTCTCAAGAGTCTGTTCCGATAGGCCACCCGGGATAAGGTGCTAGGGATGCGGTCCCATCCAGCAAGAATGAAGGCGAGATTGACAACTTAACATTAAGAAGTTATGTACCTACCATAACGTTCCATGTTAGTTGTCTTCTTCTCGCTTCTTTCTTAAGGCCCCACCCTCCTTCCCCCAAGCCTGGACAGACCGACTGGAATTCTTTTGTGTTTTTCTTCTGAAAGTTGTCATTCCCAAACGTTCTCCCACCTCTTCTATCTTTACTGAGGTCTGCCTTTCTTTACGCAGATTGTTTGGGGTGGGTTTCCAGTCTCCATTCTATGGAGACTAGGATTGCTTGGTATAGCTATCAAACGAGATCTGAGTAGTTACCGCCTAGCATTGTGGGATATAGGGGAGCCTCGAGCCGGTGTTATTAGCTCTCGAGCTTTAGTATTGGCCGAGTCGGAGCCGAGGATCGGCTCAGAACCCATCCAGCAAGAAAGAAGGTGAGAAGAAGACAACTAACATGGAACGTTATGGTAGGTACATAATTTCTTATTTCTGGGCCAGGGACCACTCCTCTTGTTGTAGATAGGCTACCTAATGCTTACCACTCCCACTGATAAGCTAGAAGGCTTCCCTCAGCACAGAAAGGCTTGGGGGGCTCAGAAGCTTACAAAAAGTCCTGGATACAGCAAATCTATACCTGGACTAGACTAGTAACAGGAAATGCAGGGAACAAGTGCAAACACAGGCTTTTAAATCAGAAGGTTGAAAGAGATGGAAAAGCTTCCCAAATGGCCAATAAACTATAATTTCTGGGCCAGAAACCACTCCTCCTGTGGTAGATAGGTTACCTAGTAATTACCATTCCCACTGATAAGCTAGAAGGCTTCCCTCCAACACAGAAGGGATTGGGGGGGGGCTCAGAAGCTTACCAACAGTCCTGGATACAGCAAATCTGTACCTGGACTACACTAGTTACAGGAAAGGTGGGGACCAAATGCAAACGCTGGCTTTTAAACCAGAAAGTAGAAAGAGATGGAAAAACTGCCCAAACGGCCAATGAACTACAATTTCAGGGCCAAACCCACTCTTACCATGGTAGATAGGCTACCTAGTGCTTACCACTCCTACTGATAGGCTAGAAGGCTTCCCTCCAACACAGAAAGGTTTGAGGGGCTCAGAAGCTTACCAGCAATCCTGGATACAGCAAGTCTGTATCTGGACTAGACTAGTTACAGGAAAGGCAGGAAACAAGCTTAGCATTTTTTTTTACAGAAAAGCAGCTAAAACAGCAGTAAATACAATTCAAATTGCAGTGCAGGCTAGCACACTTGAGTGTGTAGCAATATTACGGCAAATACAGTTTAAATAAATGCAATTAAATTAACAAATGACTAAAAAACAAGTGCAGAAGGCAATAAATTAGAAGGCTACTAACAAGCAGTAGTAAGTGCAGTGTAAGAGTGACTGAACAGATAGCACGCAGAACAGCAACTAAGACAGTTACAGTAACAGCAGCTGAATAAAGTATATATATATATATATATATATATATATATATACACACACACACACACACACACACACACACACACACACACACACACACACACACACATTATTTAATTATCTATTTATTTATTTATTTATTTATTTATTTATTTTTTATTTTTTGAGGGAAGGAACAGAGCAGGATTAAGAGGCTACAAATACACTGTGTGGAAAGGCCAGAGGAGGTGGAGTCTGCGTCTGTGTTAACAAAAGATGGTACTGGAACTGTGAAATCATACTGTCACACTGCTGTGAAAACTTAAGAGTTCTTTTTCATTAAATGTAGACCATTTTACTTACTCATGGAGCTGAATGGGGTCAGTGTAACAGTGGTGTCTATCCCACCTAGTGCTAATACCAATGAGGCTCTAAATAAACTATGCAATCACATGGGTGAGCTGCAGAGCAAATATCCTGACTTTGTACACATGGCAGCTGGTGACTTTAATAAAGCAGATCTAAAAGAAGTACTCCCACACTACCATCAATATCTTGACATTCCTACAAAGGGTGATAATATCCTGGACAAGGTATACATAAACTTAAAGAAAGCTTATAAGGCAGTGGAACTTCCACAAATGGGAAACTCTGACCATTATGCCATCTTACTATCAACAGCTTACAAACCTGCACTGGGTAGAGATAAACCCACAAAGAAACAAATCATGGTGTGGCCTGAGAGGCCTATGGAGGCCCTCCAAGACTGCTTTGAAAGAACCAAGTGGGATATGTTCAAGGGGGCAGCCACAGTGAATCAGCATCTGAACATTGATGATTACACTGAGGTAGTGATGGCATACATTTTAAACTGTGTTGATGGGGTAACAAATACCAAGAGTATCCTATTAAAGCTAATCAGAAGCTATGGCTCACCCCTAAAGGTTATGAGCTTCTGAAGGAGAGAAACACAGCTTACAGGGTTAAGGGCAAAGCAGCCCTAAGTGTAGCAAGAGGTAATCTGAGGAGAGGTATAAAGCAGGCTAAGAGGGAGTATGGCAGAAAGATGCAGAGCCACTTTGAAGACATGAAGGATGCAAGGAAACTATGGCAAAGCATACAGGAGATCACTGACTACAAAATCAGGTCAGCACAATGAGAGGACAACATCGAATTCCTGGATAGTTTGAACATCTTCTTTGGCAGATTTGAAGAAAGAAACAATAGGTTGGCACTAAAGCTACCCACTGATGAGAAAACTGCAATACTCAGCCTCAGCAAAGAGGAGGTAAGAAGAGAGCTAAGGACAGTGAACCCCAGGAAGGCTGCTGGCCCAGACAACATACTGGACAAGGTGTTAAAAGGCTGTGCTGATCAAATATGCACAGTGCTGAAGGAAATATTTAACACCTCTCTTGCCTTGGCAAAAGTACCCTCATGCTACAAGGAAACTAACATCATCCCACTACCTAAAAAAACACTCCCTCCAGCCTAACGACTACAGACCAGTCACTCTGACATTCACTGTTATATAATGATGTAATGGGATCCTATCTTGCCTACATTCATAACTGATGGGCTCGGAGCCGATCCATCGGCTCCGACTCGGCCAACTAGTACACTAGAATGAAGTCTCTTATTGGCTGGGCTACCCTCTATCCCAGGATGCACCATACCTGCTTCCCCAGATCTCGTTTGCCACTTTACAAGCAGGACGTGGTCTCGACTTGGCTGGAGCTAAGTGGTCTATTTTTTACCTTTTACTGGTCTTTGACCTTGGGGTTTCTTCTAAAATTAACAAAACAGCTGTTTTAACGGCTATTTTCTGTATTTTGTGTACTTAATAGTTTTTTGTGTGTGAAGTGATTTTGATTGATACTTCTAGTTCACTGTCGGGTAAGGCCCGTTTAAGTTAGAGGGCCTTTGCCCTACTTTTGGTAGTCTTCTCTTTATTTTTCTCCGGGCAAAGCCTGTTTAAGTTAGAGGGCCTTTGCCCATTTGTTGTTGTTGTGCGTGCTTACTGTGTTTCTCTTGTGAGGAAAATCTCCCTCTGGAGAGCTCGTGCCTTGTTCTCTCGTGCTCTGTAGTTGGTGCTAATTTTGTGACTCTAGATACTGCCTTTTTTTCTTGACAGATATGTCCAAAGAGCAGAAGTCAGGGTTTAAAAAATGCACTAGGTGCAATTACAAAATGTCTATTACAGACAGTCACTCGATATGTGTGTATTGTTTAGGGCCTAAACATTTACAGGAGACATGTAGTGTGTGTCATGCTTTCTCCTCTAGGGTTCTTCAAGAGCGTAAAAATAAACTTATCTTGAAGGGTCTTATTAAGCCCTCTTTCGAGGAAGCTTTGGATTCTCCTATTACCTCTAAAAAGAAAAGAGCGTCGGCTCCGACAAGTCCGTCGGAACCGACTGCTAAAAAGCATAAGTCGACCTCTTCTTCCTCGGCTCCACTGACTTCGGGGCCGAGGGTCGAAGGGTCTGCCTCGATGCCTCTTTCCTTGGCTCCATTGGTTTCGGAGCTGCAGGTTGGAGTATCGAGAGGTGAATCACCTCCATCGGTTCCAATGGTTTCGGAGCCGGTGGAGGTGTGCAGCTCAGACTCTTCCCCCTCGGCTCCGAAGAAGGCTTCTTCGGCACCGATTGTGATTCATGCTGTGGCGGAACCGGCGCCGGTCCCCTACATTGTCGGAGCCAAGAGGAAGGTCTTCTCGCCCTTTGTCTACCTCCTCTAAATCCTCAAAACTGTCGGATTCGGATTTGGATAGGGTTATTCAGATGCTCTTCCAGTCTCCAGTTTTTGCTCAAATGGTCTCGGCTCCGGCCCAGTTGGCTTCGGAGCCGATCCCCCCTGTGAAACATTCGATTCCTCCTCCAACCTCCTCGGAGCTGTTGGAGTCGGTGATGGTGGAGCAATGCGGAGCCGTACGGTCGGAGCCGAGACCCCTTCGAGGTCTGTCGGCGCCGACTATGGTTCCTACCCTGTCCTCGGGTTCAGGGTTTGGGGCTGGGACTTCCTCAGCCGGGCCCGAGGGGAACACTTTGGGACTGGGTGCCTCGGTACCTAGTCTTCCCCTCGGAGCATCGGCTGCTGGAATCCCCAGTGCCATCGTGGCCTCTAGACCAGTGATCTCCATGGAGTCTGGAGGTCCGGCCTTTGAGGCCATGAGGAGCGCGCTGGCCATGCCCTTGCCGGTTCAGCAGGCTTCCACCTCACCATCCCTAGACCTGGAGACTGGTGCTTCTGCCGTGTTGCAGTCCCCTGGCAGCGGGGCCCCAGGGCCTGAGGATACCCATCAAGGGGGTTCTTCCGGGGTCCGTCCGAATCTGCTTCGGATGAGCCCCCACGGAAGAAATTGTGCAAGAGGAAGCACGTGGACTCCCAAGATGAGTCTCTTACATCGGACACTGACCTCGATGACGCGGAAGGGTCCCCTAAATCATCTTCGGATGATGTCTCTTTCTCAGATATCCTTGAGATTCTAAGACAGAGAGGAGATGGGCAGGCCAAAACCCTTTCCGCTGAGGAGTCAGTCTTCCTCAAGGCCTTCGGGGCCCAGCCCTCCGCCTCCTGGGTGTCTCCGCCCTTCGATGAACTCCTGGATTTGGTTTCTTGAAGGGCTTGGGAACACCCTGATTCTGTGGAACCGGTGCCTGCTAGACCTAATAAATTTCTTTCGGCCCCCCCACCAGAAGGAATTTCTGACGAAAGGTGTTCCCGTAGATGCTATGGTGGTGGCATCTGCCACACAGCAGGACGTGGCAGAGGCTTCAACATCTATCCACCCTCCTAATAAGGATTCAAGAGCATGGATAGGTTCGGGAAGCGTACCCTTTCTTCAGCGGCCTTTACCTTACGGTCGCTGAACTATTTATGTCATTTTACCAGGCTCCAAAGGGACCTCCTTAAAGAGCTAAGTGACTCCCTCACTGGTAATCTACCTGAGGCGCTAGCCCCTACTGTTGGCGCCCAGATGACTACCTTGTTTTCCATCGTAAACTCGTCCATGAGGCTCATTTCAGAGGCGGCAAGGGCGAGTAGAGAGCGGGAACAGGCGTTGCCCTCAGGAGACACGCCTGGTTACGCTTTGTGTTCATTTATGGAGGCCTTCAAGTCTTCCTTCGACGATGCCCCTTTGATGGGTCATCTTTGTTTGGACCCAAGGTGAAGGACACACTAACTCGGGTGCAGCAGGAGGGCAAGACCTTGACTGCTGCTAGCCGGCTTTTCCGCTCCCTCTAGGCCTTACCCCAAGGTCCAGAGAGGAGGGAAAATGTGGTTCAGAAAAACTCAGAGGTCTTTCCCTACTCCACCCTATGATCCCCCCTCCAGAGGCAGCGGGGGGGAATTCAGGAAGACGCCGCCCCAGAGGCGGCAGAGGCCCCCGTAATTCTGGAGACCGCGATTCCTTTCGTGGTTCTTCCTACACTCAGCGTCCCTGAGTTGTTGCCCGACTGTGCAGCTCCGGAGCCAATCGGGGGTCGTTTTGCAGAGCACCCACAAGCTTGGGAATCTATAACCAGCGATCAGTGGGTGCTTCAGATTATTACCAGAGGCTATCTCATCCCCTTCATCAAGCCCCCCCTTCCCTTAAGGGAAATCCCAGACGTGCCACCCAGTCAGCGGGATCAGGCAGCAATAGAGATTTCAAAGCTGCTAGAAAAAGGAGTCATCCAGCCTGTCCCCACCGACCAGATCGGATCAGGAACTTACTCAAGATTATTTTTGGTGCCAAAAAAGACAGGGGACTTCAGGCCCATTTTGGACCTCAGTTCATTGAATCGTTTTGTGGAAAAGTCCAAATTCCGAATGGTCACCCTTCAATCCATTCTTCCACTGCTGGAGAAGGATGCGTGGATGTGCTCCATAGATCTTCAGGACGCTTACTATCACATTCTGATAGCACAAGAGTCCAGGAGACACTTATGCTTCCGCCTGGGAGTCAGTCATTTCCAGTTCCGAGCACTGCCCTTTGGTCTCACCACAGCCCCCAGGGTGTTCACCAAGTGTCTGGCAGTGGTGACTGCTCACCTGAGGAGTCTAGGATTCCAAGTGTTTCCATATCTAGACGACTGGCTCCTTACTGCCACCTCCGAGCATCTACTATTTCAGGCACTCAATGCCACGTTCACCTTGGCCCATTTCTTGGGAATTATGTTCAATTGGCAAAAATCTGTACTACAGCCATCTCAGCGTATTACTTTTATAGGCGCAGACTTAGATACAAGAAGGATGCGCGCCTTCTTACCGCAGCAAGAATTCAGGTTCTGCAAACCAAGTCAAATCCTGTCTCCCCTATCAAGAGCTCCGCCCATCTGATCCTACAACTGTTGGGCTCGATGGCGCCAACTATACTCCTAGTCCCCTTAGCCAGACCCCACTTGCGAATTTTGCAATGTCTCCAATCGGTTCAATGGAACTCTCAGGAACTCCCCTTGCTCGATTTAGTCTT
Source organism: Protopterus annectens (assembly GCF_019279795.1). Classification (NCBI taxonomy): domain Eukaryota; kingdom Metazoa; phylum Chordata; order Ceratodontiformes; family Protopteridae; genus Protopterus; species Protopterus annectens. The sequence continues at coordinate 1,744,538,340 of NC_056744.1, read as the reverse complement.
GATCACGGAGAGTTGCCGCCGGGATCTGCTGGTGGCTCCTCCAATCCAATCTCGATCAGGGGCGACCCTTTATTCCTCAATCTCCCGCTGCCACTGTGACCATGGACGCCTCCCAGGTAGGTGGGGGTCATTACCTGGACAGGTCGGTCCAAGGCACATGGCAACTCCAGGAAACGATTTGCATATCAATATCCTGGAGATGAGAGCGGTACTTTGGTATTACAAGCTCTCCATCACGCCTCCCAAGGTCCGATTGCTATCCTATCCGACAACATGTCGGTGGTTTGGTATATAAACAAGCAAGGTGGAACCAGGTCTTACCCACTGTGCAGAGAAGCCATGAGACTTTGGCACACGGTAGCTACCAACCGCTTAATGGCAACGCACATACCGGGGAAATCCAATGTGATTGCGGACAGATTAAGCAGGACCATTCTGTTACTCCATGAGTGGTCCCTCAACCAAAGAGTGGCTGTGAAAATCTTTGTCAAATGGGGCCTCCCTTGCTGCGACTTGTTTGCCAGCCCCCATAATGCGAAGTGCAGAGAGTTCTTCACGCTGATCCCCTCTCAGGGACAGATTCCCAGGGACGCTCTGACCCACATTTGGCCCTCCGGTCTTCTTTATGCCTTCCCTCCGGTTCCCCTCCTGCCGAGGGTGATACATAAGGCCATTTACCTGGAGAGCGAGATGATTTTGATTGCCCCGCACTGGCCTCGTCAGCTTTGGTTTCCCTTCCTACAGAGGCATGCGGTAGAAGGTCCATGGTTTTTGGACCCAGTACCGGACCTGTTGACTCATCAGTCAGGACGGTTTCACCCGTCTCTCAGGTCATTGAGGTTGGCGGCATGGTTACTCTGCTTCCATCCTTAGTCCGAGACAATTCCCTTTCTCCGGAGGTGATCCACATATTGTCTTCTTCTCATAAACCTTCCACTGTCAAACTCTATTCCAGCAAATGGAAAAGGTTCACCTTCTGGGCTCAGCAACGAGGTATAGACCCCCCTTACTGCCCCAGTATCGGAGGTTTTGAATTTCTTGGCCTCTCTTTTTCAATTGGGCTTTTCAGTTTCCACGATTAAGGTTCAGCTGGCGGCTATCTCCAATTTTCATGCTTCTTTTGAACCTCCATTGATGTCTCACAAACTTTGTAAGTCTTTCCTTAAAGGAGCATGGCTCCTTAGGCCTCCGATATCTCACCCTGTCCCCCCTTGGGACCTAAATATGGTTCTTGCTGCCTTAACTGCCTGCCCTTTCGAACCAGCTGCTACCTGCGATTTGAAATTTCTGTCCTGAAAACTGCCTTTTAGTGGCCATAACTTCGGCCAGGCGGGTTTCAGAACTTCAAGCTCTTTGTTCTGAACCTCCCTATTTGATATTTCACAAACATAGAGTGTCCCTGAAATTAAATCCTCCTTTACCAAAGGTAGCTTCTTCTTTCTGTATTCAACAGACTATAGAGCTCCTGTATTTTTCCAGAGTTTTCTAATAACGCAGAATATACCTTTCATCAATTGGACGTCCATAGACAACTGCATGCTTTTATTTGAATAGAACCGCCAGACGCTGAAATCAAATCAACTGTTTGTTTCCTTTGCAATAAAACAAATTGGGTCAACCAGTAGCTAAAACCTCCATAGCTAAATGGATTAAAGATTGCATCTCTTTCATTTATTCACAGGCTAACAAAGAGCTTCCCTTTCCAGTCAAGGCTCATTCTACCAGGGCAATGGCTACTTCTGTAGCTTTTCACCCAAATTATCAATAGATGATATTTGTGCTGCGGCTACCTGACTTCTCCAAGACACTTTCATTTCTCATTACAAATTAGATGTGGTTTCTCGAGGCAGGGCTTCCTTTGGTTCCACAGTTCTCAGGAGTGTTTTCCAATGAGCCACCCGGGATTTAGGTGCTAGGGACGCTGTCCCATCAGTTATGAATGTAGGTGAGATAGGATCCCATTACATCTTTTAGTTATGTACTTACCATAACTTCGGATGTATGGGATCCATCTCGCCTACATTCATATGTACCCTCCCTCCTTCCCCCTTCCATTGGGATTTAGAGGAGATGTAGTTCCATTTGGAGATCATCTCTTGAAGAACTTTAGTTGGTTGTAGTGACTACTATTTTTTCTGTGTTGGCATGTATGTATGAAAGCGAACAAACAAGATCTGGGGAAGCAGGTGTGGTACATCCTGGGATAGAGGGTAGCCCAGCCAATAAGAGACTTCATTCTAGTGTACTAGTTGGCCGAGTCGGAGCCGATGGATCGGCTCCGAGCCCATCAGTTATGAATGTAGGCGAGATGGATCCCATACATCCGAAGTTATGGTAAGTACATAACTAAAAGTTTTGAGTGGCTGATCAAAAAGCATTTTTCTTCATGCCTACCTCCCAGTTTTGACCCTCTGCAGTTTGTTGTGTACAGAGCTAACTGATCCATGGTTGATGCCATATCAGTAGCACTACACATCTCCCTTGAGCATTTAGAGGGCAAAGACAAATATGTGAGGATGCTGTTCATAGACTTCAGGTCTGCATTTAATACTGTGGTACCAATGCATCTGATAGAAAAACTGGCACATTTAGGAATCAGTAAACATTTCTGTAACTGGATCCTGGACTTCCTGATGGAGAGACCACAGAGGGTGTGTTCAAGTAACAGCACATCAAAGTGCATCACAATTAACACTGGGGTTCCACAGGGATATGTTCTCAGCCCACTGTTATTCACCAACCTGACCCACGACTGCTATGCTAAAGACAAGTCCACCCATATCACCAGGTTTGCTGATGACACCACTGTAGTGGGGCTCATCACAAAGGAGGATGAAAGGGTATACAGAGCGGTGGTGGCATCTCTGATCAGTTGGTGCAAGGGCAACAACCTCGACCTGAATGTAATAAAGACAAAAGAGATTATCATTGACTTCAGGAAAAGGAGAACAAATCACCCAGTGCTCAAGATCAATGGTGAAAGTGTGGAGAGGGTTAAGAGTACAAAATTCCTGGGTGTACACATATCAGATGATCTCTCATTGTCGGGGAACACCAGCCAAATGGTCAAGAAAGTGCACCAATGCCTCCACTTTTTAAGAAGGCTGAAAAAAGCTAAGCTTCCTCCTCATATTCTCTCCACCATCTATAGAGGTGCAACAGAGAGCATCCTCACCTGCAACTTTACAGTGTGGTTTGGAAGCTGCATAGTTACAGAAAGGAAGGTGCTGCAAAGAGTGCTGAGGGTTGCAGAGAATGAAACAGGTTCCAGTCTTCCAGTTATATAACATCTTTATTCTGCAAGAAGCATCCAAAAGGCCACCAAAATAATACAGGACAACATGCATCCTACAGATGGACTGTTTAACTATCTGGCATCGGATATCACAGCATCCACTGCAGGAGTACAAGATTCAGTAACAGTTTCTACCCTGCAGTGATTAGACTTCTGAACTCGGGAGCTAGTCCCATGGGTCTGGACAGATAAATCAATTTTTATTTATTTGTGCAATATATACTTACATATATTCCAAGTGCAATATTTATTTTATTATATCCATAGTCAGTATTATTTAACTCACTCAAGTGCAATATTAGACAATTAGCCTAGGCATTTCATTCTGTAGTGTGTTTTGTATTACTTTAATTAGGGTCGTTCATTTAACTCAGGGGAGGATATTCTTTTCGTACATGAGAGTTGGTAAATGTTGCTGTTCTTTCTTGCATGTATTGGGGTAGTATTGTATTTGTTAGTTGTGTTTATTGCTCAACAAATGAAAACTTCACTGTAATGGTGGTTTGTATTAAAAGGAAATGGTGAAAAATTTGGTCTGAGCAAGGAAACTCACATTAATGAAGGGGGACAAAATGAAGTGCGTGTGTGTCTCTGGGTTGCAGAATCTGGCTATCCTGGATATCAAAAATTGAAGATGTATTAATTAATTTATTTATTTATTTCACATTTGTTAACTGGGTTAGTCCAGCTGAGCAAGAAGTCCATTTTCAGTAGAGACCTGAGGAGAAAAGCTCCATGGTATTTACATACATATATTCAACAAGTGCAATAGAACCATATAATCTGAGTTAAAAAAAAAAAACAAGCACAGTTATTCATAGACAATACAGTTTTAAGGTCTACAATTTACAGAAAGTAACATCACTGACTGAGTACATGTTTACAATTTGCAGAAAGTAACATCAGTGACTGAGTACGGCATCTATTTACAACTGAGAAGCATTTTTGACTGTGTACATATTTATGATAGGGTCTAGGTAAACTGAAGATAGAAATAGTTGTAAGTGGAAACTCACTAAGAGATTTAGTAACAGAGTGACATAGATCATGAAACAGCAACAGATTTGAGGATAAAACTCAACATGCAAATATTTCATTCAGGAGACTCAAATAAGACATATCACAGAAAATAGACTTTAAAAATGGCAGTACAAAATTAAACCATATGTTGACATGAATGGATAAAGTGAGTATGCCCAGTTTTCCAACTTTTCTGGAGTGGTGTTTCTAATGTTGTGTTTAGGACTTGAATGAATTAGGCAGATAACTAAATGAAAATGCACAAGAAGCCTGATTTTACTCTTCTGTTTCTCCCATAGTCTAATCTTTGCATTATTTCTAAACTATAACCATTTCCCTTCTGCTAACATAGATAAACACCGCTAATGACATTGAAATTCTCTACAATAAATGCTCTGCAATTCTGACAATCCCCACAATCATGGAATACATCTCAAAATGAATGTAAATATGGCAATATGTACCACTATGACAGCTTTTATATGTATATCAAGCACAGTATACATAAATGTATCCAATGACTGATAATTATCATGCTACATAGTCATTCACTGCAACTCATTTAATTGATTCCAGAAATGCATATTATATATACATTTATACCAATTAGCTCAAATACTGTTTCTATTTTATATGTCTACAAATTCTGCCATAGACTCACAGACTTCAACCCCTCCACTCTCAATAATAGTCTGTCCGCTATTAACTGGTTTAACCTGCACTCACCTCCCCTCAATGATGCAGTACTTGAATTCACTTGCATCTTTCTTAACATCCTCGACTCAATACAAAAGAGACTCCGCCTGGAAATCCTGGCAAAAAAGCATATTCCCCCACCCACCTCCTAGTATTTAAAGAACTAAGGAACCACACCAAAAAAATAAATATATACTGATAAAAGAACTTTTTACACCAAGACACAAACCACTCCTCAATCCAACCTCCAAAATTTCTGGAGAACTATTAACTCCATCCTCCACCATGGTAAACTTCAAACTCCCTGCCCCTACTCTAACCTCTCTGAACAAGACACCGCCTCTCTCCTTAATCATTTTTTCATAGACTCCATCAGCAAATTGACTAATGCCAACCACAATCGCCACCCTATAATATCACCTCAAACCACAAATAATGATGCACTGTTCTCTCTCAACCCTATTCTACCTCCTATATAATGTCTCTGCTTCTTAAACTTAAACCTTGCTCTCCCTCTGCAGACAAGCTTCCCCCTCACTTCCTCAAACTAGCAGCTAACTATATTGCCTATCCAATCTCGATCCTTATTAATCAATCTATTAAGGAAACTACTGTACCCAAAATCTAGAAGTCCTTCTACATTATCCCCCTTTACAAAGGTGGCAACTCCAATGATCCCTCAAATTACTGACCCATTGCTATACTTTCCGCACTATCCAAAATTCTCGAAAAATGCATACATAACTAGATACTGAACTTCCTCATCCAAAACAACCTACTCACTCCTACCCAACATGGCTTTCAGCCACACCACAGTACCTCTACAGCCCTACTGTCCTTTGCTCACACTACCACTGAAGCCAGGAATAGTAACACACTAGTCTTGTGTGTGTCTTAGACTTATCTAAACCATTTGATACAATATCACACTCCAAACTTCTTAACAACCTGGCTAACCTAAATATTTCCAGCTCAACTCTCTCTTGGTTCTCTAGCTGTCTCACAGACAGGCTACAATCAGTCAAGTGGCAATCTTCTTGCTCTACATTCTTACCTATACATGCTGGCATACCCCAGGGTTCTATTCTCGGACCCCTTCTTTTTAACATTTTTAGCAATGATCTCCACTCCTCCACCTCCCTCTCTATTCTCATACAATACGCCAATGACTCTACTCTAATTACATCCTCTAACTCAATCTCACAACTACAGATGCATACGCGACAATCTTTCCTTTTAGTCGAAAACTGGCTAAATGATAATCAGCTTATTTTGAATCCTAAAAAAACAAAGCTCCTTCTCTTTCTCCCCAAAGTCAGAGACCACCCTAAGATTACCTTCTCCATCTGTTCACTAAATAATACCATCATTAACGTAGACACTCACACAAAACTACGAGGAATGACAATTGACGACCCGCTAAAATTTGACTTACACATCCAACAATCAGTTAAGAAAACTTATCCTAAAACTTCTCAATTCACTATCAAAACCATGTAATAAGGATGAAACTGACTCCACATAAAGTAAAATATGATATATATCCAAAACCAAGATTTAGTACACATGCCAAGATACGAATAAAATGTGGTTTATCCTAAAACTTGGCCTACTATACCACAATAAAAAATTACTGTCCGCTGATTCCACTCACCCTAACCCTAATATATAACCTAATATATAAATCCTCCATTACAAAAATCTGGAACAACCTCCCTTCCAACTTGTGAAACATCACACAAACCAATAGTTTTAAAAAAGAACTAAAACACTTCTTCCAGAAAAATTGGATCTCTCCAACTACTGTAATGTAAGTTTCTCAACCAACCCTATTTAGAAAATACTATAGAACTGTACATGTACATATATATCAAATTTATATATTCTACCATAATCTATGTCTCATTTCCCTTTTTTTTCTTTGTCAAACCTGCTTCATTATAAATACTTGACTACTAATTGTACATTCCTCCATGTACCTGTTCTTTAATTGTTTGCATTTTATTGATATCTCTAACACCATGCTGTATTACTGTACTGCATTACTTCTAATTATTACATTTACTGTATATTTTTGTAGCATTTGTCTTGGAGCTTTTCTCCTCGAGTCTCCACTGAAAATGGGCCTGTGTTCAGTTGGACCAACCAGTTAACAAATGTGAAATTAAATAAATAAATAAATGAAAACATGTATTGTTGTATTGTCAACATTTTTGTAGGAAAATTGCATTTAATTGTATTAAAGGCTGTATGTAGCACTTTCCTCCTTGGCTCTCCATTGAAATGTTGCCTTTGTTTGCTCAGTCGTTCCATCTAATTATATAAGTAAATAAGTAAATAAATTTGACCACTTTACTGTTGGTAATAATTATCTTGGCACCTTATAGTACTTACAGATCTTTGGGTGCTGAAACAAATTAGTTTTCCTGTGCTTTCCATTTTAAACTTATACAATGTTGCACTTTCAGTATAAAATATACACTTTCTAGAATCGATACAATTTAGGAATAAATATGGTGTTAGTATAATTAATGTAGTAATAAAAAAAAAACTAACTTTTAAAGGAACAACCCTAAACTATTCTGTAAGCCAGCAAAAATGAACCTGCTGTCAGAACACTCCAGGAACAAACTCTTTGAAATGCTACTCCTGCAAGGTTCATTAATACTTAGTGGTTCTAGTACAAGGTCACAGATGTGTGAGCTGTGTTTCACCCTTACTTTGTGACTTTTCTTTTTCCTCAATACTGTGTGACTACGGGATTGGTATATATAAGAAACCATGATGTGTACCCACCCATATGTGGGTGCAGAGGGGGTTCCGCCACTGCAAAAAAAATCTTTGCCATGATTTCACCATAGTTTCAGAGGCCGCACATTTTAGGGTGTACACTTCCTGCTGTACTCTGTGGGTTTGGTTTTGGTGGTTCATAGTGGATCCAGTGAATCTAAGGGTGAGGTGGAATGTGACCCATTACTATGTTGGGGTGAGGGCTGGTATAATGGTTAAAGTGTCTACCTCACAGAGATAATGTACAGGATTTGATTCTCACCTTTGGGAAATTAGCTAGAATTAAAATGGCCCAAAAGGCAGATAGCCTAGTACGTACTTATGAACATCTGCACCTGTGTCACTTCCCTCTCCATCTTACAGTAACAGGTAATGGATTGCCAGTCCAATGGCATTCCCTGACTAAGCAACTAGTGTTATTGCTTAAGTGGTGATCTTTCTTCATTTGTAGAGATACCCACTACTCCACCAGTACCAGTATGATTCCGTCATAGTCCATGTGGGCATTAATGACCTGAGACGTACTCACCTGATCTTTATGAAGTGAAACATTGTTGATCTCTGGATATGATATCTCACAAAACTAATCCTAACATCCACTCCCAACTCCTTTTACTTACATTTGTCTCAATCAATGTTATTACTGGAAACCAGTACATTCTAAGTACTACTTTACTCAACTTAAACGATGGAATTTTGTTAAAACTTGCGACTACCAATGAATATTAACATTAAAACTATGAAATCTTGTTAAATTGTGCGTTTTCCTAAGAATAATTGCTTGCTATGTAGAAATCTCATAATTGTTTGTTCTTAATCTGTGGAGCTTTTCTCCCCGGGCCCCTGCTGAAAATGGACATCTATCCATTTGGACTCTCCTGGTCAACAAATGTAAAATAAAATAAATAAATAAATGTGTCTGAAACAGGTGTGTGCCTTGCATTGAGCCGCTTTCTACCTTCACTAAGGATTTGACACTACACTACACTAGGGGAAATCAATGTTTGTCAGCATGAGAGGACTTACTTAAAGGACAACTGCAACCAAAAACTGAAAAAAAAATATGTTTTTCAGCAAGTCTTGAACTTTTCTGCATTGTTAATGCCTCTGTATCAAAGTAAATGGTTACAGTTATTTTCTCATTTGTTATGCCCCAAAATGATCTGAAAGAGGCTGTTGTGGCTAGCATTATTTTGTTTTATAGTGAGTGACTTCACCTTCCTTATGTCACATTAGAGGAACAGAAAGAAATCCTTAAGATGAGGGGATCATTTATTGTAGTTTTCTCTCTCGTCAGTTGACAACGTCGCTGTGACTGTGTGCTTTTCACTGACAGCATCAATCTGAATTTGTAATTACTTTGCTTCCTTAGATTTTCATTAGTGGCATCCCTGTTGCTTTGAATTACAAGCTTGAAAAAGTAGTCAAGTTAATTGTTCTTTTCAAAGTAACAGCTGTAGTTAAGTGTTCAAGTATGAGAAATCTGACCCCTATAATTAATAGGTGTTACTTGGGCTGAGATGGTTTGTGTTGCATTCGCAGTTTTACATATTGTAGACAGAATTAAAATTGTTGATGTTAATTAATCTTTTTGTCTCCTGCAAAGCTTCTGCTGACTACAGATATTGTGTTCCTTTCCTTTTTCCTGTTCTTGTTATACAACAGATGAACTAAACAAAGGATTGTCAAGGCAAGAAAGTTACACTTACGTAAAGGCAAAGGAATATCTGTACCTATGTGAAGCTTTGCTGCTCAGTGCAAGACTAGAAAATCTAATTCCTGTATCGGTTTTGCACAGCTGAGGCATTTTTAATTGTCAGATCTTTGTTTTACTCACGCTACAGTTATGGACAATGCCAAAAATACCAGTTAGACAGGGCTTCAGAATCAGCCACTTTTTGATATTAATGCTCAGTCAGTGCAAGCTGACTGTGCACTTTTGCGGACTGATGTAGGAATTAAATTTTTTAGGTAGTAATGCAAGCAAATGTTTCGTAACCTCGGGAAATTATTGATTTAAGTTAAATTGCTGTTCTCCTTTAAAACTGGTTTTGGAGGAAGGGCACAATTGGTCATGGACTTTATTTACACTTGGTTATCACTTCTACCTTCTGTACGTGGCCAGCAAAACACTTTTACCGTGCAAAGACCAAGTATATGAGGCAAAAATCTGGATACTCTGCAACATTCAGCACTGCTGCAATGTACACTTAGCTGTCGTGCTACAACATGCATTTCTAAGCTCTACGTTTGTGTGTGTGTGTGTGTGTGTGGGGGGGCATTCTAACTAAATTTGTCCGTTTTCTCTCACATGACACATTCAGTAATGAATAAATGTTATTTGCAAATATATAGTTTTTACAGCAGAAAGGCATAGATTTATAGAATCCAAATCAAACGTTCTAGCTGCGGGTACAAATCACACTCTGTATGATTCAGGCATTTTTTTTTTCTGATTTGTCTGTAAGCTGCACTCATAGGTTCATAGGTTCATAGGTAGGTACTAGACTATTGGCCCTAGGGCCTATACAATCCTAGCCAAAAAGGTACCCCGGCTTTCGCCACCCAAGAAAATTATTTTCCTGTCAAGCAGAACCACATAAGTGATCCCCGGGGTGAATTTCCTATTACCCATCCAATCATCAAGATTTTTCTTGAAGAGTGTTAATGAGGAACTCTGTTTGACATAGATAGGTAGTCTGTTCCAGAGTATGGGAAGTCTCTGGGACAGGAATCTATCCCTCCAGCATGTTCTCGATCAGGTCCGGCTCATTGAAGCATGCAACCTGATTGGCTGTAACAGTAAAGCTGTCCTTTTTTTTTATATTTTTAAATTTGTTAACAACAGTATTACAACTACAGAGTCTGCTGGACGTGCTTCTCAGCTGTACACATAATCGCAGAATGTCCATTTTTTTTGCCCCATTTATTTAGAAACTTATGGTTTTCTGGCAAATTAGAAAATAACTACTGATAAAAGTCATACAATAATCAACAGACATTGGAGTTTCAGATTTCAGACCCCTTTGACAATTTCTTTTTGGCTGTGCTTAATTAAATTTTGCTTTACTGTCAAATTATTGGCAAACCATTAGTGACTGCAGTTATAAAGGAATGATTTAACGTTTGAGTGTCACACTTCATCCCATTCATAAATTTTTTGCTAATGTCAAACCCAGTACTCTGTCAACCTTGTATGATTGTATGCGCAATATTCCAAACTGGTCCATGTTTTAGGACCATTGTCCCACTTCTATTAATGGCTTTGTCCAGATTTCCTGTTCTAGGAAGTGGAGAGGTATATGGGTGCCATTTCTAACCCCCTGCATTGAGCTCTGTGGCTGGGACAATTGTTTACTTTTTTTCTTCTTCACTGTGTGTGTGCATCTAGTCCTGAGCTGAGGTTAAGCAACAAAAAAATGGAGCGTGTGTGTGTGTGTGTGTGTGTGTGTGTGTGTGTGTGTGTGTGTGTGTGTGTGTGTGTGTGTGTGTGTGCCTGTAAAACAGATATTACACATTTTTAATTTATACACACTCAGTCGCACATCCACAATATCTGATGCCCACCATATGCCACCATCTATAAGTGGATATTTACAAAGACCAGGTGATATTCTGCTACCCTCAAGCACACCAATTCTAAAACCAATCCTTGCACAGCTGGGGGGGGGGTCTAGAAGGTTGCCGAAGCTTGTCTTGTGGGGCTGGCCATTGTACATTTGTTACTTTTTTAATTCTCTTAATAATCAAGGCTTACAGGTACATAGAATAGGTCTTTTTTTTCTTTTTTGGGGGGATGGGATAATTGTTTCTTGTAGTTTTCTCAGACCTCAGAGGTGTACAAATCGTTTACCACTGCTTGTACAGGTGCAGTGTATTGTATATTAGCAACAAAGTGGAATTCATCATGGTACTTTTTAATGTTACTAGTTTTGTCAGAATCTTACACCAGGCACATACACTGCTGATTGTCTGTGTATGAGAAGGCTTGATGAGTTAGAAGACATGCTATGTAAATATATGACAGCAGTCTCTAGCCATCTGAACTTCTATCATCCAATCAAACATAAGAGGGATGCACTGGCAGTCGCTGCCTTTTTCTTTGTGGGGTAGGTAGGCAGGCTGTATTCCCAGACAGGATTTGTGTCTCCTTGCAACAATATTTTATTGTCACCTACTATTTTTTCAGATTTGACCATTACCCCATCAGCACAACTTATGTCTTTACTGCAAAAAAAAAAAAAATGCAACACTGTTAATCCTTTCCGACTGTAGATCTTTTTCAGGCCACCATTACAATCAACATTTATGAAAATGTTATAAAATGGATCTCGTAGCTTATATAACTCTGTGTTTTCTGGGCACCCATTCTTAATTGAGTTATTCACTAACAGTGATCACTGTGCTGTCTTGATCAATAATTGTGTGTTGAAAGGATTCAAGGAGAAGTACAGTTGGACAGCAACACTGAATTTATTTCCTAAATCTTACTTTTCATTCAAGTTCTCACTGAAGGAAATACTTGTATAAAAAGACAAAAGTAAAATTCATGCCCAGACATATGTAAAATTATTGATTCCACATTAGTTGTACAGCTAGTCAAACTGTGAGAAAGGCAGCTGAAAGTAATGTGCGTAATGTGGAGATCCTGGGGGGAGCAAACAGGATATGTATGTGGGGGTGCAGTAGGCAGTGCTTTGGGGAACATTTTGCCTACATCTAGGCCAGCAAATAGCATTGTTGTAATATATCAGTCCTACAACTAAATGCCAGTATCTGTGAATCTCCTTCTTTGAGACGGGACAACATACTGAGGTACACAGGCCTCTCACAATGGAAGACCAATGTCACTACAGTTCAGTTTGATACTACCTTTAAAACACTACAGCATGACCTATAAGACTGCTTAGGTGGGGTGGCAGTAACAGGGTGATACTTAGTTTGCAACTGTCCAAAAGGGCCACAACTTGAAATTTTCTGGTGGCCCCCACACTGCTAACACTTGCCCTGCAGTGCAGTAGCTGTAAATACTGATACAACATGAAAGACTGTGTGCATGTGTGTGTGTGTGTGTGTGTGTGTGTGTGTGTGTGTGTGTGTGTGTGTGTGCGCGCAAGTGTGTGTCGCTTTATCACAGAAGGGTGTTCTATGTTTTTTGATAGCAACACTTTGAGAAGATCATTCCAATATTTTGGCTACAGACTGTCAGTATAGGTGCCAGTCCATGGCAGAGGAAAGTGTTGGTGGGAATGTAATGAACTGAAGTAGCGGATAAGGGAAATGAAGGAATAGATAGGCCATAAGCTACAAATAAATCTGCAGAGGAAATACATCAATGTATTTCTGAGACTAACTGTTAGGTAATGACAAGGGAGACATCAATGACATCAAGTGAGGTGATGGTGGTTGTGGGGGGAGGGGGGTGATGCAACATCAACATTGTTCCAGAAACCGTAAACTCATTTTTTTAGTCAAGGTGAAGGAGAAGAGTTTGATGCAAAACAAAGCTAAAAAGCATGACCAGTTGCATGATAGGTCAGACAATGTTTGTGTGTGTGTTTGTATATGTCTGTCTCTGTGTCTGTGTGCAAGTAACCAGTCATCCGTGGATCCAATGCAGTCATCATTGCCACCACTTCAGTCCACGGAAATGTCCATCAGAGCAAATACGTCTAGTACACTGTCAGCTCCAAGTCTGTTTTCAGGCAGTAGCAGGTAAAATTGCATGACAAACCCTGGCAAGTCCAGTACTTTGCAGAGTTACCTAATCTCACATATGTGGACAGAACACTCTGTGCTTGATTCTAAACTGACATGCTGATTGTTACCATCATTTTATTTTTCAGGCACATGATACAAGGTGATGATGACAGCATGTCAGATGTATTCCCTCTTGAGATTAGAGGCAACACTGACATGTTACATCAGGACCTGTATGACATACATTCTCGCACATCTCCAGGAAGAATGACAACAGAAAGGTGAGTCAGTTAAACTACATTGTTAATGGCAGATTGTAATTGCCAATAATCCAATATTGCATATGAACAGAAATGTTTTTTTCTTCACCTCTTCCAGCATGCAAGAATTCAGCATTCATTGATGACCTACTCAGCAAAAGAGGAACACCGTGTATGAGATCATCCTCCGTTGACCATTCTCTCAACAGGAATTAGCTTTACTGAGTGTGGATCATTTACAGATGCATCAGTCTTGGCTTGCATACACCTAATTCCATTTTATTTGGTCTCTGCATTCTGTTATCTTGCTGTTATGCACTGTGTGCTGGCATCAGTTCTGAGCAGCTCATCAGGCCTGTGCGAGTATCCTGAAGACAGACTGGAAGACAACAAGTCAGAGAATGTTTTGCACAACATAGTAACAGAGTCAGTAGAAGGAGATGGGTCAACCAGTGCTTCTTACATTGCCAACAAATGTGGAACTTAGTGCCGCATCTCTTTCAACGGAAACTGTTATACTGATGTACAAGAATAAACTCCTACAACTAGCACAGAAATGCATGATACAGTGGTGTAATATGTGTACAGAAGGCGTGTCAATGACAAACAAAGTGAAAGGATCATGCATCATGCTAGCATGGGTAGGTATTACAGGGCTACCATACAAGACATACTCCTTTGTAATAATACTCGACTTGCTAAGTTGTTAACAACACTGCCTTTCTTGTAGGTGTGTTGCAATGGTCATATTGCTTACCAGTGGTCAGGTCAGCATACAGTATGGAAGGGTTTAAATGTTGGTGATTATGATAGCAGCTGCAATCTTCCTGACTGGAAACAACTATGGCAAGATTGCATTGCTAGCAAAGTGTTTTGGTTTAGCATTCATCCACCAAGCTAGTTATTATCGGTTACAGTGACGATATATAGTCCCAGTCATGACTGACTATTGGAATGACATAGTGAGGCAAATATTGTCAATTCATAAACAGATTAAAGTGACAATTATGGGTGAGTGCTAACTTCATTCCTAAGGTTAATGTTATGCAAACTACTGGTGCTATCTCTTTCTGTTTGGGACTCATACAAGCTCTTGTTTATATCTGAAGGCGACGGTCATATGGATAGTCCTGGACACTCTGCACAGTACTGCATGTATACATGCCTGGATGAGAAAACCAAATAGATTCTGCTTGTGCAAGTGGTTGACAAAGAGACAGAATTGAGTTCTCCCAGAATGGAGAAAGTAGTCTTTGAGAGGTGCATGAAAACTCTTCAGGATTCACAAGTCAGCATAGATGAGGTGGTGACTGATGCACATCCACAGATTGCAAAACTGATGAATAAGACTAATGTCGGTGTGCTCTGTCATACTTCCATTAAACGTTGCATGTCTTGCTGCATGATGGTATGTTTTCCTTTTACAGGGACTAGGTATGCATCACTCAAGCACTCCTTCGATATGTGGCATGGAGCAAAAAAATCTCTGTAAATGAATGAACAAGGTAACAGTAGTTGAAGTTACCATATTTAATAGGGTCATAAGTTCATAGGTATTTACTAGGCTAACAACCATGAGGGCTTTTTAACCTAGCCATGCATCCCAAATCTCTGATGAGTTCTGATACCCTTCATAAGTGTATGCATAGGCCTGGGAGATGAACCATTTACAGGTTACCTGTTTGCATCAGAGACATAGGTGCCAAACCAGGGATGAATTTCTGGTTTCCTATCCAATTGTCCAAGTTGCACTGGAATTGGATTAGGGAGGAACTTTGCTTCTCATGGATGGGTAGCCTGTTCCATAGATGGGGTAGTCTCTGGGATACATACCTATCTCTGCAGCAGGTCCTATTTATATCACAGGCAGTTCTAGTCTTTAGAATGGGTAATTCTAGTACTGTTTGTTTTGTGGATATGCAGGAGGTCCATCAGAGTGGGGTCTGACAATGCCCTATATGCCAGGCATAGATCTCCCCTCAAAAGCCTGTAGGAGACAGAATACAGGGAGAGGGCCTTGAGGCAGTCCACATAGGACATATTACTTATGCCCTGCATTCTTTTGTGGATGTTCCAGTTGTTGGATATGCCTGGTTAGGTACATACCAAAGGGGGGCATTGTACTCAATGATAGGTCTGATGAATGCCGAATACAGTGGAACAATCACTTCCTTGGACTTAGATGCCATACCTTTTTTATAAGTTGCGCAACATAGAATGATTTCCTCACCACTGTAGACAAGTGATGATCAAAGACTAGATTACTATCTATGTGTGTCCCTAAGTCCTTGACTACTACTGGCTCAACTCTAAGGGGTGTGTTGTTAATATGATAGTTACCAGGGATGGATGACTTCCCAAAGGATACTATTATGCATTTCTTGGCATTCAGGTTTAGTCCATGACTCTGACACCAGTTGTTTTTCTGTGTCAGCCCCCCCTGGAGAACATCTGTGTCGGTGTGAGATTCAATGACAGCTCCTAATTTGCAATCATCTGCAAATTTAGTCAGCCAGAGACCACTGACATTGGCCTCAACTTCTGAGAAGTAAATGCCAAAAAGGAGAGGTCATAGGATCATAGGAAGTTGCTAGGCTATTGGCCATGAGGCCCTTATAAGCCTAGCCAAGAGTTTAGCCCATGTTTAGACAAGTCAGTACCCAAAACTCCTGTCCAGCAGGGACATGGGTGGAATCCCAGGGGTGTATTTTCTGTTTCCCATCCAGTTATCCAGGTTGCACTTGAAAGGGGATAATGAGGTACTCTGCTTGACATGGAGAGGGAGTCTATTTCACAGATGGGGGGGAGTCTCTGGGACACAAATCTGTCCCACCAACAAGTCCTATTGATGTCACAGACCAGGCTGAGGTCACTCGTGCAGGTTACTCAGGTGCAGCAGTCCCATCAGGGTGGGGTCTGAGATTGCTTTGTATGCCAGACAGAAGTCACCTCTGAGGAATATGTATGAAACTGAGTAGAGGGACAGGACTTTTAGCCTATCTGTGTAGGGTAGATGTTTGAGGCCCTGGATTCTTCTGGTGAGAAACCTCTGTGGTCTGTCCAGCTGCTGCATGTGTTTTGCACGGTACATGCCTAAGGGGGCATTGTACTCAGTAACTGTCCTTATAAGGGAAGAATACAGGGATGTTATGACCTCCTTGTCCCTGGATGAGATACTCATACTTATGAGGTGCACCATATAAAAAGCTTTCCATACAACGCAATCAACATGGTGATCAAAAGTCAGGTTGCTATCAACCTGAGTGCCCAAATCCCCCATTACTGATTGTGTGCTTAGGATGTTGTTGTTAATGTGATAATATGTGGGGACATCCCTCTCTCCAAAAGGGATGATGATACATTTTTTGGCATTCAGCTTGAGGCCATGTTTCTGGCACCAAGTCATTTGTTTGGGTGAGACCCTCTTGGAGGATGTCTACATCACTTGGGGAATTGATAACCATGCCCAGCTTGCAGCCATCTGCAAACTTGGTCAGCCAAAGCTCACTGGTTTTGGCCTGCACCTCAGAGAAGGATATCCTGAATAAGAGAGGCCCCAAGACCGATCCTTGGGGTACGCCACTCATTAAAGGTTTACTGCTTGAGGTGGCTTCCCCTATTTTGATTAGATGGGTTCCATCATTGAGCCAGTTTGCTACCCATCTGATAACATATGGATTGATACCAAATTGAGAGAGTTTGTCTACTATGCCTGAGTGGGAATTAGTGTCAAACGCCTTGGCCAGGTCAAGGTAGGCGTTGTGCACTGTCTTCCCCTTGTCCTTGGCTTTGGTGACTGTCTCAAAGAAGTTGACCAGATTTAACATACATGACTTCCTCTTGACAAGGTAAATGTGTGGGGTCGAGTGTTTGGAGGTTGCCAATGTCCCTGTTAATGAGGTCCATGATAATACGTTCCATGGCCTTGCAGATAAGGCTAGTTAGGTTGATGGGTCTATAATTTCTCAGATAGGTGGACACTTCACCTTTGTGCAAAGGGATGACAGTGGCTGTCCTCCACTCAGCTGGGACAAAGCCGGTACTCAGGCTTTGGTTGAAAAGGATGCCTAATGGTGCTGCAATTTAATTACTCAGTTCATTTAGGATACAGCCTGGGATGTTATTAGGTCCCATGGAGGCTGTATTTTTTGCCTTTGGGAGGGCGGTGATGACCTGTTCCCTAGAGATAAGGGGAGAGGGCAGGTACTGGGGATGTCCTGATTTACTGCTGGGGGGACAGAGGGATGAAGTTTTCACTGAATCTGTCAGCCAGTAGGTTGGCTATATCTACAGCATTTGTGTATGTGGTGTCCTTGACCACCAGTTCTGAACAGATCTGGGTGCTTCTTTTGAGATTGCAGACATATTTGAAGAAGGCCTTATGATTGTCTCTAGTAGATGTGGCCAATTTGGACTCAAAGTTGGCTTTAGAGGATTTCGCTAGTGCTCTTATTTGCTTGTTCAGGCTAAGGAGAGATTGCTTCCAATTGGGCACCTGCTCCTTCTTGGTCCTGGACAGCATTTTTTTCCTTTTCTTATATAGTTTATTTATTGCAGATGTCCACCAGACAGGTTTACTCTTCCTTGTAGAGGATGATTTTGTCCTGTCAAGTATTCCTGATTCCATTCATCTATATAAGTGCTTGTATAGTACTTTGGTGTAGATTTGGACATTGGTGTCAGTTCTACCAGAGGAAGAGGGGGATGTGAAGCTCTTTATACCATCCCTCAGGAGGTTGTAATCAGATTTGGAGAAAGTGTTTTGCTTGACCCTAGCTAAAGGGGAGTCAGGGGAGATGCTGACTTTGAAAGTGACCACTTTATGGTTGGATCTTACCAGGGAGGATGATTCTGTAGGGGTGCTGCAGTGGTTACTCATATTGGTTAATACCAAGTCCAAGATATTATCACCTATTGTGGGGGTATCGACTAGCTTCTCCAAGGCATTTGCATTGATACAATCAAGGAATCTCTGGGCATTTGCATTCTGGTATGAGTAGTTTTTCCACTCTATGGTTGGGTAGTTAAAGTCACCCAGGATCAGGGTAAAAGGTTGAATCTTGATAGATTTAAAGAGATTTAAAGAGAGCCAGATAGATGGAGTGGGCAACCTTAGTAAAATTTGAGGTCTGTATCTAGCTATTATTTGAATAGGGGTCTTGTCAATGGTTAACTGCACCTGGAGTGTCTCCTGTTCGTCATACTGTTTGACCAGCCTGGAGGCGTGTGTGTCTTTAATATACATTGAAACTCCACCTCCTTTGGCTTTGCTGCCCACAATCTGGGGTCTGAATGTATGATAGGATGAGTAACCAGGTAAGGCTGGGGTGCTCTCCGCAGCTTTGAACCAGGTTTCTGTGACTGCACAAATGTCAGCATCTTCCAGGGTTAAGAATGCTTGCAATGAATGCAGTTTCATGTTTAGACTCCTAGCATTTAGCAGCATGACCTTTAATTTGCGTTTTGTTGAAATTTGTATGTTGTTTTATCAACTTCAGGATGTTTCTTAAAAAAGGCACTATGGGGAAGACAAGGGCCTTTGTCAGAAGCCTGAAGCCCAAGTGAGACAGATGCAGGCCATCTCCAGCAAAGCATCATGGTCTGTGGATTATATCTTCTCAGGCTGTCAGTACTGGATCCTCCTGGAATGACACCAGAAACTAAGCCAATTTTTAAAGTCAAAAGCCAGAAGAAGTAGCTGGATTGAAACCACTCAAAGTAATGCAGGCTGCAAATCACCACACAGTTGAAGAATGCAGAATCCACTTTATTAACTTCAGAACATAAAAATCCAAGGATGGGCGCTTTCATCCAGAAAGATCTAGACTTCATCAGACAATTTACCCTACATGGTTACTTCCTTTTTATACAGTTCAAACAGGAAGTTCCACTCAGTTATGAACTAATCAATTATGTCATTAAAAGCACAATGTTTACAGTCACTGAATTTAAAAAGCAGACAAAATATACAAACTGAAAATGTTCATAAAACACACCACCCTAAAATATACACTACATATAAGTGCTGCTTCATAAAATGACAATGTACAATGCATATTTAAATATGTTGAATATGTTAAAACAATAAATATGTGTAATTAAATACTAAAAACTAGATATAGTAGAAAATGTAAGAGAAATAAATACACATTAACATAATAAATACTGAACATGTGAATTATTTAAAATGTTAAAATACATAATGGAGAAATATATTTTTTATCTTTCCAATGCCTTCAAATTTAAAATTGGGCTAATGGAAATATGCTCATTCAGGCCTGGCCAGTTAACAGCATTCAAATGTAATTGCCAGTATAATTCTGTTTTCTCAAGTAATAGTGACCATGCACCACCCCTCATGTTGGTACTGATATTAGCTATAATAAAAAATTGGAACTTATGGTCATTGTACTCCAAAACATGTTTGCTAAGAGAATTAGTTTCTTTTTTATTCCTTATGTCATATAGTGTTCGTATATGTGATTTAACTTTCTATCAGCCTTGCCTATGTAAAAGCAAGAACAGGTGGTACACATGGCACAGTAAATCAATTTCTCCGAGTTACAATTATATTTCTGATTTATTCTGATTTCGATATGATTGATGTCAAATATATTGCCTTCTTTTATGTAACTGCAATAATTACATCTGCCACATTTGTTCATAGAACCTGACCTGTGATTTGAGTAAGAGTTACTGCTCTCAAATATGTTTTTCATATTCTTGCCTTTCCTATATACCATAATAGGTTGCGGTCCTATTAGTGGTCTGATGTTCTTATCATGTCTCAAAATAGACCAGTTTTTTGTTAAGATGTTTCTTAGTATGTAACTATCTTGAGTGAATACAGTGATGAAAGAAGTCTTATAATCTACTTGCAACAATGTTAGTTTCTTGATTACTGTTGGAAGGACCACTGTCAATCATATTACAAAAAAGTAAAGTTACATAAAACCCACGCTCTCTCTTGTTAACCACCTCAATCATTATATCACTAATGAACTTACAAGGATAGCCTCTTTTTTGAAACATATTTTTCAAGTTGTCACATTCATCTAAAAATTCATCAGTACCAGATACCATACAAGCTGCACGCACAAACTGTCCCTTAAGTATTGCTTTCTTTTGTTTGACTGGGTGTGTGCTAGAAAAACGCAGTAGTGAGTTTGAATACATGCTTTTCCTAAAGATTTTTGAAACAAACATCTTATTTTCATAATCCTTTTCTAGTAAGATGTCTAAAAAGGAAATTTTGTCAAGGTCTCTGGTATAGGTGAACTTTAGAAATTCTGTGGTGGTTTCGTATAGTTTATAAAATCATCAAAAGCATCAACAGGTCCATCCCACAGAACAAACATATCATCTAAAAACCTGGTGTGCTCAAAATAACATGAAGGAAAAAGAAATTTCATGTTTAGACTCCTAGCGTTTAGCAGTATGACCTTTAATTTGCATTTTGTTGAAAATTTTATCTTGGTTTTATCAACTTCAGGATATTTCTTTAAAAAAAGGCACTATGGGGAAGGCAAGGGCCTTTGCCAGAAGCCCAAGTAAGACAGATGCAGGCCATCTCTAACAAAGCATCATGATCTGTCGATTATATCTTCTCAGGCTGTCAGGCACTGGATCCCCCTGGAATGACACCAGAAACTAAGCCAATTTTTAAAGTCAATCATTTTCTGTTTGTGTTGAGGCATCATTCTGGGTGATGGTAGAATGCTGCTTAAGGCTAGGGACATACCTGCCTGGGACACATATTCAGCAAGCTCAATCATGTCTCTCTTCATATAGTCCAGGGAGGTACATCTCAAGTCGTTCACCCCAACATGGATTATGACAGAGTAATAACAGTACCTGTTGTAGTGAGACTTGAGTGCATGTGTGATATGGCAGATTCTGGCACTTGACAGACAGCTAACCATGACATTCTACTTATCCAGCCTGGTGAGAGGCACATCTGTGTGTCTCAAAATGGAATGCCCTATGACTAATATGATGGGTTTATGGTTAGGCCTTTGTGGTTGCAAGACACAGGTGTGTGGACTATGCTAGGTATGTGGTGTGGAGGGTTGAGGAGTTCACGCGTGTTTCTGCCTCTGAGGTCTCCTTTGTTTGGGTATGTTTTTGTTGAGAACCTCCACATATGTGGATGTGTGTTGTGTAGTTGAGGGTGGTGTTTGAGGTGTAGTGATTGTGTTGATAACCTTCTCAGTGTCAGATATACTGGCTTGTGAGGGAGAGAGCATAGACTCTAGGTTCTTAATGTAATTGCATCTCTCACAAATTGTGTTCATAGGTGGAAATAGCAGATGGTTGTCCATGTACATGAGGCAGTTGCTACTCTGTCTCAGGATGCACATATCAACCAGGCTGGCAGGAGAAACCGTAGGAAATTGTCCATTTATATTTGTCAGAATCTGAGGGAGAGAGGCCAGGGAAAGCTAAGGGATAGGCCTAAAGCCCAAATGCTTAGACCAAAACTAAGTGGCTTAGAATAACACTTACAATTTAAATAGGCTAAAAACAAGCATCAATAAATGCAGCAGAAAAGATGCACTTGAACACTATAGATAACAAGCTAAAAAAGCAAGATGAAGTAATAGTGTAGGAGGAGGAAACACAAATACTATAAAAGCAGCTGATTTTATGCATTTATTTACTTATTTTTTGAGTGGGAAGGGAGAAAGGAGGAACAGAGAATAATTCAAGGTAAAGAAACTTTGGGGGGTTGGCTTTTCCAAAATGTTCTTTCTGTATTAAGTAGAATGAGCTAATGAGACTGGACTGGGAGGAGTGTCCCAGATCAAATTTACAGTAGGGGTGGACAACTGCAAAGCCAACGAGACACTAAATGAAAGTTTTAAACAGATAAAGGACCACAGAGACTCTAGAGAATGCTTTTAACTGCAAACAAATCAGTTGTATGATACACTCCATGGCAAGAAAAACAGAACAACAAACAAATGCTTAACAAAAAGAGAAAAGTACCAATCAATACCTATCACACAGTGAAACTAGCTAAAAAAGCTTTACAAAAAGTGAGGCAATAACAAAAGTGATTTAAAAGGCCCAGTAAGGCAATAGAACAGTGCAGATTAGTTTATAGCAATAAAATACAGTAAAAAATATGCAGCAGACAATAAAAAGTGCAATAAAAACTAGGCAGCAGACAATAAAAAGTGCAATAAATTGTAAGAATAAGCAATAACTAGTAAAAAATAAGCAAGAAGCAGGATACTTATTGTTTTATATCACAGATCAGAGCTGTGGTCAGTGCCCCTCCTCCATTTAATTCAGTGTGAAATGGCAGAAACACTCACAAGGTAACTTTTTAAGTAACAGAAGGTTGAAACCTGAAACACCTTTAAAAAAACACAAAAGAACCAATGAGGTGCTTACTCCAAGCCCTAGACCAGGCAACCCTTATCAACCAGTGACCAATCAACACTATACTCTCACTAAAGTGGAGCATGGCTTTTGCTAAACCAAGATGACCTGGAAAATGTGCTCAGAACACACAGTCTCTACAAACAAACAACTAAACCCAGAGTCAACAATCCTGAAAATGGAGAATACTAGCTCCACTATTTTAGGCAGAAAACACTACAGAAATGTTTATTCCAGCAGGAAAACAGCAGTGAGACACTAAATGAAAGTTTTAAACAGAAAAAGGAGCAAGGAGACTCTAGAGAATGCTTTTAACTGCAAACAAATCAGTTATATGATACACTCCTTGGCAAGAAAAACAGAACAAACAGATGCTTAACAAAAGGAGAAAATTACCAATTAATATCTTTCATATAGTGAAACTAGCTAAAAAGGTTTACAAAAAGTGAGGCAGTAACAAAAGTGATTTAAAAGGCCAGTAAAGCAATAGAACAGTGCAGATTACTTTATAGAAATAAAATACAGTAAAAATAGGCAGCAGATAATAAAAAGTGCATTAAATTGTAAGGATAAGCAATAACTAGTAAATAATAAGCAAGAAAACAAGATACTTATTGTTTTATATCACAAATCAGAGTTGTGGTCAGTCCCCCTCCTCTGTTTAGCTCAGTGTGGAATGGCGAAAACACTCACAAGATAACTTTGTAAGTAACAGAAGGTTGAAACCTGAAACAACTTAAATAAAAAGCTCAAAAGAACCAATAAGGTGCTTACTCCAAGCCCTAGACCGGCAACCCATACCAGCCAATGACCAATCAATACTATACTTCCACTAAAGTGGAGAATGGCTTCTGCTAGACTAAGATGGCCTGGAAAATGTGCTCAGAACACACAGCCACTGCAAACAAGCAACTAGGCCCAGAGTCAACAATCCTGAAAATGGACAATGCTACAGCTACTAGCTACAATATTTTAGGTAGAAAACACTACAGAAATGTTTATCCCAACAGGAGTATGTCAATGAGACACTAAATTAAAGTTTTAAACTGGAAAATGAGCAAGGAGACTCTAGAGAATGATTTTAACTGCAAACAAATCAGTTACATGATACACTCCTTGGCAAGAAAAACAGAACAACAAACAGATGCTTAACAAAAGGAGAAAATTACCAATTAATACCTTTCGCATAGTGAAACTAGCTAAAAAAGCTTTTCAAAAAGTGAGGCAGTTAACAAAAGTGATTTAAAAGGCCCAGTAAGGCAGTAGAGCAGTGCAGACTAGTTTATAGCAATAAAATACAGTAAAAAATAGGCTGCAGAAAATAAAAAGTGCAATAAAAAGTAGGCAGCAGACAATAAAAAGTACAATAAATTGTAAGAATATGCAATAACTAGTAAATAAAACAAGCAAGAAAATAGGATACTTATTGTTTTATATCACAGATCAGAGTTGTGGTCAGTGCCCCTCCTCTGTTTAGCTCAGTGTGAAATGGCAGAAACACTTACAAGGTAACTTCTTATGTAACAGAAGGTTGAATCCTGAAACAACTTAAAAAAAGCTGAAAAGAACCATTGAGATGCTTATTCCAAGCCCCAGACCAGGCAACCATTACCAGCCAATGACCAATCAACACTATACTCTCACTAAAGTGGAGAATGGCTTCTGCTAAGCCAAGATGGCCTGGAAAATGTGCAAGGGCTGATCCCTGAGGGACTCCACTTGTGACCGGCCTCTTTGTAGAGGTGGACTCTGCAATTCTAACTTCCTGGATCCTGGGTGACATACAGGTTTGTACCTAACCTCCTGTTTGTCAACAATGCCTGAGTGGGGTATTGTGTCAAATGCCTTGGCCAGGTCAAGGTAGGCAGTTTGAATGATTTTGCCCTCATTCATTGATTTGGTGACCTTCTCAAAGAAGTCCACCAGGTTCAGTTGGCATAATCTGCCCTTTACGAAATCAAACTGGGTTGGGTCCATTGTCTGGAGGTTTACTATATCTCTGTTGATCATCTCCATGATAATTATTTCCATAGCTTTACGTATAGGACTAGTGAGGTTTATGGGTATATAGTTTCCAGGGTCTGTGGATGGCCCACCTTTGTGCAGAGGGATGACTGTTGCCTTTCTCCATTCATGATACACAAAGCCTGTTTTCAGGCTACATTTAAATAGTAATTCCAGAGGCCGTGATAGGTCATATTTCATGCTATTTAGAAGGCATCCTGGGATATTGTCTGGGCCCACTGATGCAGTGCTTTTGGTCTTAGAGAGAGCATTAAGGACCTGTTCCCTAGTGATAGTAGGAGGACTTATATTTGATGGTATTTCCTGAGGGAAGGTTGAGGGGGAGAGAGGAGTAAAGTTGAAGCTGAATTTATCAGCCAGGAGGTTTGCTAAATCTTCTGTATCAGTATAGGTGGCTCCATTTACAACGAGTTCTGCACACAATTGTGTAGTGCCTTTGAGGTTGTGGATATAGCTAAAGAATGCTTTCTGGCTGTTCTTGGTATGGGAGGCCAAACTTACCCCAAATTTGGCTTTGGTAGACTTTATTTGTCCTCTGAGTTGTTTGTTTAGTTTAATGAGAGTGTTTTTATCCTACTGGGTGCTGCACCTCCTAATTTTTGCCATGATTTTCTTCCTCCTGTTATACATATGACTGATTTTGTGATTCCACCAAGCTGGCTTGTTTTTTGTGTGTTAGTTCTGTACTTCTTCCTGGTAGGTACTGCTACCTCTATACAGCTTTTAACATGCTTGCACAGGGTTTCTGTGAGCAGTTCTGCATAGGCAGAAATGTTCTCTGTGTTTATAGGGGCTTGAAATGTTGCCAAGTTATCATTTAATAGCAGGAGGTTAGCCTTAGAATAGTTCATAAATATTCCCAGTTTAGCTGGGATCCAAGTTTTATTTTTACTTCAAAGGAGACATTTTGTGGTCTGACCTTACCAGGGAAGGCATTACAGTAGGGGGTGTGCAGCACTCTCCCATATTAGTGAGGACCAGATCCAGTATGGTTGCACCTCTGGTTGGTCTACTGACTATATGAGCCAGGGAGTTTGTGTTTACAAAATCCAGGAATCTCTGTGCATGTACGTTTGATGTAGTATAGGATTCCCAGTTAAAAGTGGGGTAATTAAAGTCACCCATAAATATAGTATTGGCTTGGATGGTTAGTGTTTCTAATAAGTTTAAATACATGATATGGGTTTCCTGGGTTATAGAGGGGGACCTATAGCTTACAAGGAAGTGGTATTGGATTTTACCTATGGTGATTTGAACATGGAGCAAAGTGCATTGCCCTGTTTGACCAGCCTTGAAGTATATTTATTTTTGATGTAAATAGAGACACCTCCACCTTTAGTCCCTGTCTCTGAAGCAGCTGGTCTAAATGTGTGGAAGGCATTATAACCCTGCACTGTTTAAAAAACATATCTTTCAGAATTGTTAAAAAGCTTATTGTTGACAAGATCATTACAGTACTTAAGCATGTCTGTGTGTTTAGAGAAATTTAGTAAATAATGTAATAGTTGTGAATAAGTAAGATGCTTGGAATAACACTGTAGATTTGTTCATCGCAAAGGTATGGCCAGACATACAGTAATTACTCTACTGCATGCATTTTTGTGACCTTCATGGAAATATGTCTTGTTTTCTGGTCCCATTATGCACAGCACTGTATAAATTAATGCCTTCAAAAAAGGTGGCATCTTGGTATTTTAAAACCACAGTTTTCAAAAATATTAGAGGGAACAGATGAAAATGCCACTTACGTTTATTACGTATTACTGGCTTCATTGGTGACAGATGTGTCCACTTTAAAGTGATAGATGTCCAAGGGGTTTAGCACTAAGAGCTTGTGAATACCTGTTTGTTTTTTGTTATTACCCAGTAGGCTGGACAGCAACGTGGCTACAGAATTTTGTGTCAGTAGACCAGGCAAATTGTGAATCACTTCTGGCATTGATGGCATCACTCAGAGAGTTTGGAAGATTTCATGGTATGGAAATGTGTTACTTTAGTGGTATTGTTAAGTGATATGAAGCAGTATAAGTTGCCATAGCAATTTTTTCTTTTCTTTCATTTTTAACCACAGATCCATTGGGGTGGTATTTTATACCATGTTGTAAACCAGCATAAATGTGGTAGTGGGATACATGACAATGATGAACCGGTTGGCCAATGTGAGCATGAGTCTCTTGGGATGAAGCATATGGTTAGAGCCTGACAGCCCAGCCCATGAAAAGTTAAGGGAGATTGTTCTGGACCCAGAATTTGTGGAGAAAATAAGACATTACGTGAGCTACAGGTAAAGTACTTTTATTTTGGGGTACCATTTTTCAACATTCACGTGCATGTTGACATGAATACTCTGAGATGTGATGTTTAATATTTTCATTTCTTTGTTTACAGCAACAGCAGAATTAGAACAGCTCCACCATCTCATATTAAAGATTGCTTCTAAATGGCAGTCCTACAATTTCCCTGCATTTCATGCTCGGAATTTTCTAGCTACAATAGACCACAACAGCCACCAAGGTCATCCATATGAGCATAACAAGGAAGGCAGACACATGTAAGAAAATAAAATAATTCACATACCAGTACAACAGTCATAGCGATATAGTTTCATTATTTCTGATTGTGTTTGCAACCATGTACATAAGTCAGGACATATGACACAAGCAGGTATACAGATAAAATGGAGAACAGGAGTAACCTCAGTGAATTTGAAACTAAGTTTGTATTTTCTACTTTGTAGCTAAGAATGGATGTAATTGACATTTAGTGGCAGCAATTTGTATTTCAAGTGCATGTACAGTACATGTAAACACAGACACGTGTATAATGTACAAGCAATGTTTGTGTAATGAAATCAACAGATAAATCATGATTAAAGACCTCTCTAGCCGCAGCACCATTGATACACATATGGCCATTGTATTGTTAATGACCACTAATACTAATATTTGGTCAATTTACCTGAGGTGAGATATATCTAGGCAAAGAGCTTTGTATGGACCTACAAGATTGGCTGCCTAACTGTACTAAGAGTGTCAGAAATCATGTCTAACATGGTTTAGACATTGTAGTTTTTCAGCAGTAGAGCTGTTATGCAAAGCATTAAATTGAAGAAAGTGGTGTTACTTGCCTTTCATGGTATTGTGAAGTGCTCTCTACTTTATGTTTAGGTATCGTAGAAAATTTAACAAGAAAAGTGGACATTGGATAGTGGTGCACAGGAAAGAAAGGAAAGTACCTCATACCATTAAAGGAAATAATTTTGCAATGTAGATTGTCAGACAGACCAAGCTATATAAAGGCAAAACTCCGTAAAACAAAAAAGCTCCATGAAACAAACTCAAACACTGAAATACTAAAAATAGTCCAACAATTTAATGAAGCGCTTTTCATCACCTTCAAAAAGACAACTTCTTCAGATTACATTTCAAAAAAAAACAAGTTCTATTTAAAGAATGTAAAAAAATCATATTCAGACTCAGAAGAGTAGGTATTAATACACAACAAGTAGTGCATATGAAAAACTTTTTACGAACTTTTAAAATACTTTTTAAGTATAAAAACAAATAATCAACGTACCACTTCAACAATAAATGTCATCTCCCAGTAATTTGTGCCATGTTATGGTAAAAAATTTTTTACTTAAAAAAAAAACCTATGTGTCACCATATGTATAGTAAACAAAGGTTTTAATCTACTCAAACTTTTTAATTTAAGCAGACATGCTATATTACAAAACTCATTATGGCTAGGTTCAACAAAGGCAATTAGTCTAATTTGCCATGCAAGTTCACGCTCTTCTAAGAGCAAATTTATAGGGCCACCACGAATGTCATGCTGTATTTGATCTATGGCCCTAAAAGTAAATTTATGTCCTTCATTTAACATACTGTGTTTAGCAAGTGCATTATCCATTTTATTTGTACCTATTGCATAAATGTGTTCGTAAATTCTATCTCGGAGTCTCCGCTCCGTTTTTCCTATGTAAAATGCTCTACAAGATGTACACGTAGCAGCGTAAACTACCAGTTTTGAGTTGCAGTGCAGTTTGTATTTTAGTTCATACTTTCTTTTATTGATGATAAATGCTCTGCCTGTAGCTATAAACTTACACATGCTGCAACAGCCACAAATGGATATGCCAGCAAATCTATGGGCACCTTCATTGTTTTTTGTCACAAGCATACTTTTCAAATTCATTCCTCTCCTAAAAACAATCTTTGGAACACTACCAAATTTATCTGATAGTGTTTTATCCTGTTTAATAAGTTCCCAATTCTTGTATAAAATAGTTCTAATAAAGAAACTGTCCACACTGAATGTAGTCATAAAACTACACTCAAATGTATTAGTCAAGTTGTTACTCATTACCTTATTACATTCTAAATCTAATATATTGTCACTGAATATCATCTCCGCAGGTACACTCATTGTCATCTCCCCAAGTTCACTTACAAGTTCTCTTCTGTCTAAAATCGGGGTAAATGTCCCATTAACTCATTTTAAATAAACTTCGTTAAAAGTTGTTTCAATAAGAGTCAATGGGTACCCTCTTTGTTGGAACATTTCACTAAGTAAGTTACATTCTTCTAGAAATTCAGTTTCAAGTGAAACCATCCTGGCGGCCCTTATTAATTGTCCTTTTATTATTGAACACTTCTGTGACAATGGATGGGAACTAGTAAAGTGCAAAAATGAGTTGCAATACGTGCCTTTTCTAAATATCCTTGAGACGTACCTGTTATTTACAAAATCTTTAGATAGTCTGACATCTAAATAGTCAATGCAAGACAATTGAAAGTTAGATGTAAATTTAAGAAAGTCGGTTGAGCTGTTTAAATACTCGACAAAGTTTTTTGCTAAGTCTTCATCCCCTCGGTAAAAAATAAAAATATCGTCAAGGAAACATGTATAGTATATAATATTTGTCATGTGGAAGACATTGTTGAACACAAAATGTTTCTCCCAATATACCATAACAGTGTTGGCGAAACTCCCACCTCAGGGTGAGCCCATGGCAACACCCCACTTCTGTAAATAAAATTCATTTTGAAATGAAAAATAATTGTTGGTGAGGATAATGTCCAACAACACTTCCACAAGATAAATTTCCTGACTAGATGCTCCTTTGCTACTGAGGGATAAACTCACCCATTCAATGCCCTCTGTGTGCAGAATTGACATATACAAATCTTTAACGTCAATTGTAAGAAAGTTGTTGGCAACATCAAAATCCAAACTATTCATATTTTGTAAAAAAGCCCGAGTCTTTACAGACTTGTGGTTCAGATGTTAAATACTTCTTTAAGATGCTGTCAACTACTTTAGCACAAGGGTATGTTATAGATCCACGGCCATCTATCAATGGTCTCATGGGTGGATTATTCAAGTCCTTGTGGATTTTCGGAATTGCAAATAAAATAGGGATTTTTGGCCATAACATAATCATATAATTGTATAAATTGACATCAATTTTAGATTCTATAAACAAGTCATTTATATAGCCTTTAATTCGGTTATAGGCTATATTCACTTCATTAATTGATTCTTTAATGTAGGCATCACTACTTAATAAAGCCTGTACTCTTTTAGAATAATCAATTGTGTCAAATATGGCCAAGCCTCCCCCTTGTCTGGCTTAATAACTCTGACTTTCATTAACTTCAATGTTTGTAGTGCCACAAATTTCTCACGTGTAGTGTTAGCTTCAAATATTCTACCATTAATAAAATTCCTTTGGCCATTAACAAAATATCTTAAATCTAGTTCAGTTATGATTTCAAAGATGTTTAACATTGGGTGTAATGGAGGATTAAACACACTCGGAACCCCAAATAGGGAACCTGTTTCACCAAAGTTACTAAACAAGGTTGTCAAATTTAGCTTTCTTACAAACAACTTCAAGTCTTTAAAGGACCACTATGGGCAAATGATGAAGAAAACATATATTTTTTATCTTGCCATTATTTACTACACCTCCCAAAGCTGCCTGCAGCAAAATAAGTACTCATTCCTAATTTTATTTTGTTTTTACTCTTTTCTGCCTTCATGGGGGCAGACATGGTGATGCCTTTGGAAAGCTAAATCTGTCCCATAATGCAGACTGTGAAGACAAATAGCCCTACCATTTGTTGTCAGACTAGACTTCCATTCACCTACAATGGAACTCCTGAAAAAAACTGCCAAGTTTGAGAGTCTGCAGCTCATGTGTCATTGACTGGTATGCGCTGAGTTTTACAAATGTTGTTCCTACTGATGTACTACACATTCACTGAAAGAAACTTGCAAAAGTGTCAACAAATTACTGAGATAAAAAATACTTTTCACAAGGAGCAGTTTTGCAAGTTTCAGTTCCTGGCCAGTTTACTACTCCCATCTCCCCTCCTTCAGTGGGCTACAGTCTTACATTTCCAGCTTTGCTAGATTCAACTATTTAGTCAGCTTTGCATGACAATAGAAATTAAAAAATAGCCTGGTGTGCCACTAAAACTGTTCCCTTGTATGTCTCTTCACTTGAATAGCAATTCCCAAGAATAAAAAAAAAAAAGCAAACTCATCAGTCCAGAGTTTAGGCTAGTCTATCCATTTTTTTAAATGTGCACAGTAAAATATTCAACTTATAATGCATTTTGGCTGCTGACATGGTTATCTTTACATAGTTATTCTCTTATAGTATAACCTGAACTTATGGTATTTAATGATACATTTTACAACAGTTCTCAGTTTCTTAACAATGACCTCCCAAGCCTCTGATGTGACCTAGCACTTTCTTACTATTGCTTTATGTAGTTTGTCTTAGTTGTATATTTGTAGTGTGTTTCTCATCCTCTCAGCAACAGACTCCTGGAGAAGCATATACTTGTACAGAAAGAGTACCAGCAGCTGTAGCAGTGATACCACACTCCAAAACAATGCACTCAAACATAGTACTGACAAACACAAGGGAATGTATATGTCTGAATCAAGCAGTGATAAAATTGCTAGGGACTTCACTGAGCAAAATTTTACTCTTAATTTCTCCATTTCATAATGCATAACATTCGCACCACACTTACAAAGGCACACCTCCACCTTCCACAAACACAGCAACCCACACCCACATAACTGCTACAGTTTCTCCCTTCAGTTATTGCAAGCCAAGAATAACACTTTTTAATAAGGATACCTACCAGGCAAGTCTGCATAGGTGGCTGGATATTTACAGTTCTTGTTATTAGCAGATGTGGTCCTTAACAGTTATGTTTTAAACATTGTGACTGGTTATTTACATTTCCTTTTACAGCACATTTGTTACTTTTACTAGTTATTTTTTAAACATTATTTTGGCTGGCATGCACACCTGCAAGGCCTCCCCAGGCAACTATAGCTTTGTCTATTGCCACTGGGTGTCATAACTTAACAATATACTTGCTGTATCTTGTCCCAAATAGATCTGCCTCCACACTGAATACTTGTAAAGTAAGGCAAGTACCATTTACTTGGTGTATTTTGTCCCCCAGATAGATTTACCTTCCTTTGTATTACTTGCACACCAAGGCCTTAAAGTAGTGTTTCTGTAACTAACTGCTTACAGTCCTAATTTCCTGCTTCGACCTCTTCCTTGCTTACACTTACATTACAGCTCCAAGGCTTCCACTTCTTATGCTGATTACTTTCCTTTGCAGTCTTCTGTGAGGGGTCGGGACAGATTTCTACCAGCTTTTTCTGGTTATACCTTCCCCATGTTGTATCCCCTTCCTCTAACTCCCTCCTCCCCCATGCACATTAACTAGTCTATATTAGTGGGTCTCCTTGAGCGGCGCCCTTTTGAAAGTTATCTTTTGGCCTGCTTGTGGTGAGGAAGCTTCCCCAGACCTTTTTCAGTGTGACTGCATCAGTATAATTAAATTAAACTAGTACAATAAAGCCAAACAGACACATTTGGTGTAAACAGAAACAAGTGGAATGATACATTTGGTGTACAAAGAAAAGAAACAATTAAGCCCATTGATATAATTGGAGTTAGTGTTAGCCCCGCTGCGCTTGGGCTCACTCCGCTCCCCTCCCTGCTTCCTATTCCCACCCTCCCCCACTAGTGCTACATTTCAACTGAACTTAGCCGCGCCCATCATGCTAACCACCAATCACTAAATCTGCCCCACCCCTGTACCCATTTCCTTCTCTTCCACTATTCCATATCCTGTAAAGCACAGTCTAACATCTAATTACCTTACAATCACAAACAACACCTCTCATCATCCACCACACCCACCCCATCCCAAGCAGATCTCTCACTCATGACCAAACCCAACCAAACCATGCCAAAACTACCCAATCCCACATACATACACCTCTTACTATTGCTCCTAGGTGTACCCACACTCCCACTGCTAACTTCTATCACCAACCACCAAAAACAACTTAATTTTATCCATATACCAAGAAAAACTACTTCCACTGACATTATTACAACACACCCTTTCACTCAACTAGTCCCACATCACTACCAAACCTTCTTTATTCACCACTATGCACACAGATCACAGCCGTCACACTACTAGTCTCAAAAAACTATACAGAACTTTAAGACCCTAAACAAACTACTCAAACTCTATTTTTACCTCAGAACCTAACTCATTAGCTGCGGTGATATACACCCAAACCCAGGCCCAGAAAATCTAGGAGCCCCAACCCGAATGATATCCTACTCCACCGAGACAAATCCACGCTCCTCATTTTAAATTTAAATGTTAAGTATACTAAATAAAGTCCACGACCTTCATGCACTACTCTCCTTTTATCAACCTGAGATAGTCATACTAACAGAGACTTGGCTTAAACCAGGCAACCACAACAATGAAATCACTCCACCAGGTTACAATATAATTCGTAGTGATAGAATAGTTAAAAAAAGGGGGGGTGTTGCTGTAATGTATAAATCTCACATCATCCTTGAGAAAGTAGACATAACAACCCTAGACCTCATAAAGTTGAACTCACTCTAACAAACCTAAAACTTAATGATAATAAACGCATCAACATCATAGGGTGCTACATCCCTCCAGGCAACGATATCCCCATTACAGGAAAACTCCTAGAATGGATATCTAACTCCCTCCCCCAGGAAAGCATAGTATTAGGAGACCTTAATACTGACTGGCAAAACTGTTCCATTCATAAGCCACTCTCCCATATTAACCTACATGGCCTAACCCAACTCATCACTTCCCCCCACAAGAACAGACAAGAGAACCAAACATCAATCCACTCTAGATTGGATACTCTTATCCCACCCATCACTGATATCCCTAGCAGGGTGTCTACCAGACACCAAGTAGTTACCAAGCCACATTCTTACTCAGATCAAAATCACCACAACTGACCCAAATATCTACATGCCTAATTAGAAACAGAAAACACTTTAACTGCTTCAACTTTATAAACGACCTAAAAATGAGCAACTGGACCTCCCTTAAAAACCTACCTCTTGATGAAGCTGTACTATATTTCAATACTACCTTCTTAAACACCCTTAATCATCATGCCCCCTCCAGAACAACAAGAATTAAAATTAAATATGCCCCCTGGTTAACCCCAGACACAAAACCCTCCTCAAAAAAAGAAACAAGGCCTGGACCAACTACCTAAACAGTAAACCCCAATTGAACAAGCACATATATGTTGAACTACATAACAAAGCTAAAAAAACTCACCAAAAAAGACAAAACATCTTGCTACCAAAGGTTACAGGATAAGCACAGGAACAACCCACAAAAATTATGGGCAGCAATTAACTATTCTACAACCAGGCAAAACAACTACCCCAACCTCAAAAATAGATGATAACCAAGAAGACATCCCCACACAATTTAATAAATACTTTATGGAAACCATCCAGACCATTACAAACAACCAACCCTATGACAACATCCCCATCCCTGCAAATCCACCCCACACCCCCAACTAACAATTGCCTCAAGTTCAGCTTCCACCCAGAACCAACCAAATCCATTGAAAAACTACTCCGCAAGCTCAAACCAACGTCTCTAGCTGCAGGTAAATTACCCGCTGAATACCTCCACCTGGCTGCAGAAGCTGTGTCATATCCTGTCTCCATCCTAATTAACAGGTCCATCTCCGAGTGCATAGTACCCCAGCTATGGAGAATATCACATATCATCCCTCTACATAAAGGGGGAACCTCCCTGGAACTCAGTAACTACCGCCCTATAGCCATACTACCCCCTTTATGTAAAATTTTAGAGAGTGTAATACACAAGCAACTAATGAAATATCTCTTAGAAAATAATCTAAAAGCAACACAACAACATGGCTTTCGACCCTTCCATAGCACCTCCACCACACTAAGAGAATTCACCAACATTGTCAATACTCACAGAAACAATGGACTCCTTGTATCTGCCACCTTCCTTGACTTGTCCAAAGCATTCAGTATGGTTAACCACAATAAACTCCTTCTTTCACTAGCAACTCTAAACCTTACCACCCCTGCCATCTCATGGTTCAAAAACTACCTAGAGGGAAGGAAACAAGCTGATGTAATGGGATCCTATCTCGCCTACATTCATAACTGATGGGCTCGGAGCCGATCCATCGGCTCGACGCCAACTAGTACACTAGAACGAAGTCTCTTATTGGCTGGGCTACCCTCTATCCCAGGATGCACCACACCTGCTTCCCCAGATCTCGTTTGCCGCTTTACTAGCTGGACGTGGTCTCGACTTGGCTGGAGCTAAGTGTTCTTTTATTACCTTTTATTGGTCTTTGACCTTGGGGTTTCTCAGAATTTAATACAACAGCTGTTTTAACAGCTATTTTTGTGTATTTTTGGTATTTTGTGTATTATTGTTGTGTGAGTGATTGACTGTTCTGATACTTGGATATCGCTGGTCGGGCAAGGCCCGTTTAAGTTAGAGGGCCTTTGCCCTTCTTATTGAAGTCTGTGTTATTGTTTCCCTTTTTTTTCTCCGGGCAAAGCCCGTTTAAGTTAGAGGGCTTTTGCCCGTTGTTGTTGTGTTCTTACGGTTGTGTTTTCACTTATCTGGGGAAGCAGGTGTGGTGCATCCTGGGATAGAGGGTAGCCCAGCCAATAAGAGACTTCGTTCTAGTGTACTAGTTGGCCGAGTCGGAGCCGATGGATCGGCTCCGAGCCCATCAGTTATGAATGTAGGCGAGATAGGATCCCATTACATCAGCTTGTTTCCTTCCCTCTAGGTAGTTTTTGAACCATGAGATGGCAGGGGTGGTAAGGTTTAGAGTTGCTAGTGAAAGAAGGAGTTTATTGTGGTTAACCATACTGAATGCTTTGGACAAGTCAAGGAAGGTGGCAGATACAAGGAGTCCATTGTTTCTGTGAGTATTGACAATGTTGGTGAATTCTCTTAGTGTGGTGGAGGTGCTTTATATCCTGATAGACATGTCCAAAGAGCAAAAATCAGGGTTCAAAAAGTGCACTAGGTGCAATTATAAAATGTCTATTACAGACAGTCACTCTATATGTGTGTATTGTTTAGGACCTAAACATTTACAGGAGACATGTAGTGTGTGTCATGCTTTTTCCTCTAGGGTTCTTCAAGAGCGAAAAAATAAATTGATCTTGAAGGGTCTTATTAAGCCCTCTTTTGAGGAAGCCTTGGATTCTTCTCCTACTGCCTCAAAAAAGAAAAGGTCGTCGGCTCCGACAAGTCCATCGGAACCGACTGCTAAGAAGCATAAGTCGACCTCTTCCTCCTCGGCTCCACTGACTTCGGGGCCGAGGGTCGAAGGGTCTGCCTCGATGCCTCTTTCCTCGGCTCCATTAGTTTCGGAACCGCAGGTTGGAGTATCGAGAGGCGAATCACCTCCATCGGTTCCGATGGTTTCGGTGCCGGTGGAAGTGTGCAGCTCAGACTCTTCCCCCTCGGCTCCGAAGAAAGCTCCTTCGGCGCCGATCGTTATTCATGCTGTGCCAGATCCGGCGCCAATAGTGTTGGAGCCTTTTCGGAGCCGGTCCCCTACATTGTCTGAGCCGAGAGGAAAGTCATCTCGACCCTTGTCTACCTCCTCTAAATCCTCAAAACTGTCGGATTCGGATTTGGATAGGGTTATTCAGAGGCTTTTCCAGTCTCCAGTTTTTGCACAAATGGTCTCGGCTCCGGCCCAGTTGGCTTCGGAGCCAATCCCCCCTCTGAAACACTCGATTCCTCCTCCAACCTCCTTGGAGCCGTTGGAGTCGGTGATGGTGGAGCAAGGCAGAGCCGTACTGTCGGAACCGAGACCCCCTCGAGGTCTATCGGCACCGACTATTGTTCCTACCCTGTCCTCGGGTTCAGGGTTTGGTACTGGGACTTCCTCAGCCGGGCCCGAGGGGAACATCTTGGGACTGGGTGCCTCGGTACCTAGTCTTCCCCTCGGAGCATCGGCTGCCGGAATTCCTAGTGCCGTCATGGCCTCTCGGCTAGTGATCTCCATGGAGTCTGGAGGTCCGGCCTTTGAGGCCATGAGGAGCACGCTGGCCATGTCTTTGCCGGCTCAGCAGGCTTCCACCTCACCATCCCTAGACCTGGAGACTGGTGCTTCTGCCATATTGCAGTCCCATGACAGCGGGGCCCCAGGGCCTGAGGATACCCCCATCGGGGGTTCCCTTCTTCCGGGGGGTCCATCCGAAACTGCTTCGGATGAGCCCCCATGGAAGAAATTGTGCAAGAGGAAGTACGTAGACTCCCAAGATGAGTCTGTCACATTGGACACTGGCCTTGATGACGCGGAAGGGTCCCCTAAATCATCTTTGGATGATGTCTCTTTCTCAGATATCCTTGAGATTCTGAGACAGAGAGGAGATTGGCAGGCCAAAACCCCTTCCGCTGAGGAGTCAGTCTTCCTCAAGGCCTTCGGGGCCCAGCCCTCCGCCTCCTGGGTGTCTCCGCCCTTCGATGAATTGCTTGATTTGGTTTCTCGAAGGGCTTGGGAACACCCTGATTCTGTGGAACCGGTGCTTGCAAGACCGAATAAATTTCTTTCAGCCCCCCCCCCCCCAGAAGGAATTTTTAACTAGGGGAGTTCCCGTAGATGCTATGGTGGTGGCATCTGCCACACAGCAGGACTTGGCAGAGGCTTCAACGTCTACCCACCCTCCTAATAAGGATTCCAGGAGCATGGATAGGTATGGGGGGAAGCGTACCCTTTCTTCAGCGGCCTTTACTTTACGGTCGCTGAATTACTTATGTCATTTTACCAGGCTCCAAAGGGACCTCCTTAAAGAGCTAAGTGAGTCCCTCACTGGTAATCTACCTGAGGCGCTAGCCCACACTGTTGGCGCCCAGATGACTACCTTATTTTCCATTGTAAACTCGTCCATGAGGCTCATTTCGTATGGCCAAAGGCAGTAGAGCAGGGAACAGGCGTTGCCCTCAGGAGACACACCTGGTTACGCTTGTGTTCATTTATGGAGGCCTTCAAGTCTTCCTTCACGGCCCCTTTGATGGGTCATCTTTGTTTGGACCCAAGGTGAAGGACACACTGACTCAGTGCGAGCAGGAGGGCAAGACCTTGACTGCCGTTGTCCGCTTTCCGCTCCCTCTAGGCCTTACCCCAAGGCCCAGAGAGGAGGAAAATGTGGTTCAGAAAAACTCAGAGGTCTTTCCTACTCCACCCAGTGATCCCCTCCAGAGGCAGGGGGAATCAGGAAGACGCCCCAGAGGCGGCAGAGGCCCCCGTAACTCCGGAGACCGATTCCTTTCATGGTTCTTCCTACACTCAACGTCCCTGAGTTGTTGCCCGACTGTGCAGCTCCGAGCCAGTCGGGCGCTATGAACACCCACAAGCTTGGGAAACTATAACCAGCGATCAGTGGGTGCTCCGGATTATAACCGGAGGCTATCTCATTCCCTTCATCAAGCCCCTTCCCTTAAGGGAAATCCCGGACGTGCCACCCAGTCAGCGGGATCAGGCAGCAATAGAGGTTTCAAAGCTGCTAGAAAAAGGAGTCATCCAGCCTGTCCCCACCGACCAGATCGGATCAGGAACTTACTCAAGATTATTTTGGTGCCAAAAGACAGGGGACTTCAGGCCCATTTTGGACCTCAGTTCATTGAATCATTTTGTGAAAAGTCCAAATTCGAATGGTCACCCTTCAATCCATTCTCCCACTGTTGGAGAAGGATGCCTGGATGTGCTCCATAGATCTCCAGGACGCTTACTATCACATTCTGATAGGTCAAGAGTCCAGGAGACATTTACGCCCGCCTGGGAGACAGTCATTTCCAGTTCGAGCAGTGCCCTTTGGTCTCACCACAGCCCCAGGGTGTTCACCAAGTGTCTGGCAGTGGTGACTGCTCACCTGAGAAGTCTAGGATTCCAAGTGTTTCCTTATCTAGACGACTGGCTCCTTACTGCCACCTCCAAGCATCTGCTATTTCAGGCTCATGGCCACGGTCACCTTGGGCGTTTCTTGGGAATTACGTTCAGTTGGCAAAATCTGTACTACAGCCATCTCAGCGTATTATTTTATAGGCAGAGTTAGATACAAAAGGATGCGTGCCTTCTTACCGGCAGCAAGAATTCAAGTTTTGCAAAACCAAGTCAGATCCTGCCTCCCCCTATCAAGAGCTCCGGCCCATCTGATCCTACAAGTGTTGGGCTCGATGGCATCAACTATACTCCTAGTCCCCTTAGCCAGACTCCACATGTGAATTCTGCAATGGCTTCTGTCGGTTCAATGGTCCTATCAGGAACTCCCCTTGAACCACTTAGTCATGATTACGGAGAGTTGCCGTCGGGATCTGCGTTGGTGGCTCCTCCGATCCAATCTCAACCAGGGGCGACCCGTTATTCCTCAATCCTCCGTTGCCACTGTGACCATGGACGCCTCCCAGGTAGGGTGGGGGGGTCATTACCTGGACAGGTCAGTCCAAGGCACATGGCAACTCCAGGAAACGCATTTGCATATCAATATCCTGGAGATGAGAGCGGTACTCTTGGTACTACAATCTCTCCATCACGCTCTCCCGCAAGGTCCGATTGCTATCCTATCCGACAACATGTCGGTGGTTTGGTATATAAACAAGCAAGGTGGAACCAGGTCATACCGACTGTGCAGAGAAGCCATGAGACTTTGGCACTGGGCGGTAGCTACCAACCGCTTTCTAATGGCAATGCACATACCGGGGAAATCCAATGTGATTGCGGACAGACTAAGCAGGACCATTCTGTTACCCCACGAGTGGTCCCTCAACCAAAGAGTGGCTGCGAAAATCTTCACCAAATGGGGTCTCCCTTGCTGCGACTTGTTTGCCAGCCCCCACAATGCGAAGTGCAGAGAGTTCTTCACTCTGATCCCCTCTCAGGGACAGATTCCCAGGGACGGTCTGACCCACATTTGGCCCCCCAGTCTTCTTTATGCCTTCCCTTCGGTTCCCCTCCTGCCGAGGGTGATACAGAAGGCGATTTACCTGGAGAGTGAAATGATTTTGATTGCCCCGCACTAGCCTCGTCAGGTTTGGTTTCCCTTCCTGAGGTATGCGGTAGAAGGTCCATGGTTTTGGACCCGGTGCCGGACCTGTTGACTCATCAGTCAGGACAGTCTCACCCATCTCTCAGGTCCTTGAGGTTGGCGGCATGGTTACTCCGCTTCCATCCTTAGTCGAGACAATTCCCTCTCCGGAGGTGATCCACATATTGTCTTCCTCTCACAAACCTTCCACTGTCAAACTGTATTCCAGCAAATGG
The DNA here is from genome assembly GCF_019279795.1 of Protopterus annectens. Taxonomy (NCBI): domain Eukaryota; kingdom Metazoa; phylum Chordata; order Ceratodontiformes; family Protopteridae; genus Protopterus; species Protopterus annectens. Next base: position 1,744,497,465 of record NC_056744.1, on the reverse strand, counting down.
AAAAGGTTTGCCTTCTGGGCTCAGCAGGTATAGACCCTCTTACTGCCCCAGTATCGGAGGTTTTGAATTTCTTGGCCTCTCTTTTTCAATTGGGCTCTTCAGTTTCCACGATTAAGGTTCAACTAGCGGCTATCTCTAATTTTCATGCTTCTTTTGAACCTTCATTAATGTCTCACAAACTTTGCAAGTCATTCCTTAAAGGAGCATGGCTCCTTAGGCCCCCAATATCTCACCCTGTTCCCCCTTGGGACCTAAATTTGGTTCTTGCTGCCTTAACTGCCCGCCCTTTTGAACCAGCTGCTACCTGCGATTTAAAATTTCTGTCCTGGAAAACCGCCTTTTTAGTGGCCATAACTTCGGCCAGGTGGGTTTCAGAACTTCAAGCTCTTTGTTCTGATCCTCCTTATTTGATATTTCACAAACATAGAGTGTCCCTGAAATTAAATCCCTCCTTTTTACCAAAGGTAGCTTCTTCTTTCTGCATTCAACAGACTCTAGAGCTCCCTGTATTTTTCCCGAGTTTTCTAATAGCAGAATATATTCTTCATCAGTTGGACGTCCATAGACAACATGCTTTTATTTGAATAGAACCGCTCAGGCGAAATCAAATCAACTGCTTGTTTCCTTTGCAATAAACAAATTGGGTCAACCAGTAGCTAAAACCTCCATAGCTAAATGGATTAAAGATTGCATCTCTTTCATTTATTCACAGGCTAACAAAGAGCTTCCCTTTCCAGTCAAGGCTCATTCTACCAGGGCAATGGCTACTTCTGTAGCTTTTCACTCCAAATTATCAATAGATGATATTTGTGCTGCGGCTACCTGGACTTCTCCGCACACTTTCATTTCTCATTACAAACTAGATGTGGTTTCTCGAGGCAGGGCTTCCTTTGGTTCCACAGTTCTCAGGAGTGTTTTCCAATGAGCCACCCGGGATTTAGGTGCTAGGGGCTGTCCCATCAGTTATGAATGTAGGCGAGATAGGATCCCATTACATCTTTTAGTTATGTACTTACCATAACCGGATGTATGGGATCCATCTCGCCCTACATTCATCTGTCTACCCTCCTTCCCCTTCCATTGGGATTTAGAGGAAATGTAGTTCCATTTGGAGATCTTCTCTTGAAGAACTTTAGTTGGTTGTAGTAACTACTATTTTTTCTGTGTTTGCATGTAAGTATGAAAGCAAACAAACAAGATCTGGGGAAGCAGGTGTGGTGCATCCTGGGATAGAGGGTAGCCCAGCCAATAAGAGACTTCGTTCTAGTGTACTAGTTGGCCGAGTCGGAGCCGATGGATCGGCTCCGAGCCCATCAGTTATGAATGTAGGCGAGATGGATCCCATACATCCGAAGTTATGGTAAGTACATAACTAAAAGTTATGTGGAAAAACCAACTCTCCCCCTCCCTACCGGTCTCCCTAGGAGTACCCCAAGGCTCCATCTTGGGGCCACTTCTTTTTACCCTCTTCACCAATCAGCTCCCAGACAGTATTCCTAAAGCCTCAATAGTGCAATATGCAGATGATACCACCATAATATGTGCAGCCAAATCAATGGACATCCTTCACTCCTAACTCAAGAATGCTTTTCCCTAGCAGAAACTTGGATTACAAACCAAAGGCTCATTCTGAACCCAAGTAAAACAAAGCAAGTACTCTCTAGCTCCCACAGAGCCGCACCTCCCACTGATTCTTTCTTCATCTCCTCCTTTAACAAGACCGCAATCACCCCCGCAAATCATACCAAACTATTAGGGGTTGAAATAGATAATCATCCTAGATTTTACCTACATATTTCTATAACCATAAAAAAGTACATACAAAATTTGGCCTACTGTATCGCAATAAAAAATTCCTCACTGACCACTCCAAAACTACAATAGCGAGGACTCACCTACTATCCACCCTACTTTATGCCTCCCCTGTGCTTACAAATCTTGACAAATCTGACCTAAACAAACCTGATAGTTGTTATAATAAGATAGCCAAATTCACTACAACCTCTCCCATCAGAACACATCACTGTGAATGCCTAAAAAAACTCAGTTGGCTAGAACTACCACTACTACTTCAACTCAATCAACTATCACTAGCCCACAAAGTAATACATAACTCTGAAAACACCCCAGCCCTACAAAATCTTTTGCAACCCTATACAACATCAGGCCCTTGACGTCTAGCACACAAAACTTCCTCAAAGTAACCAAATATAACAATGAAGCTGGTAAGTCTGTCTACAGCCACTGTATAGCAAACACCTGGAACTCCCTTCCTGCCCACATAACTGACAACAAATCCCCATCACAGTTCAAGAAACTTGTTAAAACTCACTTTTTGAATAATCATCTGTGCTCCTGTATCCCCCCTGGCTAATGTCTCATTAGAACACTTCACCTAACTTAAGTGACTCTGCTAAGCCAACCAATCATAGTACTGTACCCACTTACGACTGTTAATCTACTGCTCATCCCATCTCTCCATTAGTTAGGAAAAACTACCCCAGCAATGCTGTGCTTTCCATAAGCAACTAAAACCAGGAGAAGACATATGGTAAATGAATTTGGTATCCTTTTCAACTAAAACCAGGCAAAGACATATAGTGAATCAATTTGTTATCCTTCTCAACTATAGCGAGCATCATCTGCTCTCTCAGAGCCTTATTCTACGTCTCTCTGCTTTTACTCTGATAGTAAATCTATCACAGGAATCCTAAACTTAGGAATATCTTCTAAAATTTATTATATTGATGAGAACGAATGTATCCTATCTGTTAGTTAATATGTATGTCAAAGTTTCTTCTATGGAAATTGTATGTCAAAATTCTGTCCTTAAAACTGTTTTGTAAAAAAATTGTTCTCTTGGAGCTTTTCCCCCCAGGCCTCCACTGAAAAATGGGCTTGTAATCCAGTTGGACTCTCCCAGTCAACAAATGTAAAATAAAATAAACATACCAGTCAAATTTAAGGTTTTTCTTACCTTTCTGCAAAACACTGCTGTAATGGCTTTGGCACACAAATGAAAATGATTGATGGGTGTTGGTTCAAGACTCCCATCCATATCTCTCAACAGTACATATTTTTACAGAAAGTCCAGATTTTTTGTCTGTTTTTCATAAAATTGCAGTTTTCTGTCAAATCACTGGCAAATCATTGAACACTGAAGTCAGAAAATTGACAGGCATTTGATTTTCAGACTTCATATCCTTAAGAAAATTCACTCAAATGCAAGACCTGTTTATCAACTTTCTAAGTTTGTAAGTGCAATATTTATAAATTGTCCCAATTTATGGGCCTTTGTCCCCTATTATTTATGGCCTGGTCCATATTTATTGTTCTATGATGTTGAGAGGTATGCTGCCATCCCTTCCTACTGGAGCCAGTCCATTGCACTTGCATAGGTGTCCCCCTCAGCAGGGCAGCACGCAGGTATCAGTGCAGATTTGCTTTATAGTTCTTTTATACCACACACACACACACACACACACACACACACACACACACACACACACACACACACACACACACACACACACATACACACACACACAATGATACACGGTTAATGTGGACAAATCTGTTTGTTCAAAGTCACCAAACATTTTTCCAAACCCAGTTTTATGACACCTGCTACCAATCCACTTGACAGTTTGCAGCTGTAAATCTTGTTGTCCATGTTATTTCTCCTTTTCCTTGGTTTTGTTTCTCTTACTTGTAATGTTACTTTTACTCATTTTTTCTCCTGCTTCCCATATCTACCCTAACAAATACTTTTTCTCATTCTTTTTCTTCTCTTCCCCTCCTCCTCTTTATCCACTTTGAACGTTTCCACTCTGACATTTGCTTTGAGTAAATAATGAACTGTCATCCTTATGTCATCGCATTTTAATGCTACATAATATTGTATTTAGTCTAATAATAGGTTCATAGGTAGGTACTAGGCTATCAGCCCAAGGGCCTAAGTAAGCCTAAGCAACAAGGTTCCCTGGCTTATGCCACCCAAGAAAGTTATTTTCCTGTGCCACTGTCGAGCAGAGCCACAGAAGTGATTCCCGGGGCATATTTCCTATTTCCCATCCACTCGAAGATTTTTCTTGAAGACTGCTAATGATGAAATTTACTTAACATAGATGGGTAGCTTGTTCCAGAGTATGGGAAGTCTCTGGGACAGGAATCTATCCTTCCAGCATGTCCTGTTTATTGTGGTGACAAGGTTTAGGTCCATAGAGCATGTATCTCAGAGGCACTGGGATTTCTTTGGGTGTAGCATGTCCAACAGCTCTGGGTTTGACATAGCTTTTATATGTTAGGCAGAAATCACCTCGGAGTAGGCAATATGGTACCGAGTAAAGCTAGAGTTTTTTGAGATGGTCAGTGAAGGGCATCTGTTGAGGCAAGTAATCCTCTTTGTGAGATAGTTCTGTGGCCTTTCCAGCTGCTGTAGATGTCTTGTGAGGTACATTCCAAAAGGGGCTTTGTACTCTATAATGGGTCTAATGAATGTCGAGTAGAGGGGGACACTGACCTCTTTTTTTCCTGGATGAGAACCCTTTTGTGATGAGGTTTGCCACGTAGAAGGACTTCCTGACTACTGTGGCGATCTGATTATCAAAGGAGACTACTGTCCACCTGGGTCCCAAGGCCTCTTATCACACATTCGGTGTTAAGTAGACTGCTGCCTATGTGGTAATTCATGGGTACAGAGTTTTTACCAAAGGGGATGACAATGCACTTTTTGGCATTGAGCTTGATGCCATGGCTGTAACACCAGGCATCTGTCTCAATGAGGCTCTTCTGTAGGATGTCCACATCATTTGTGGACTCGACTATGGCTTCTAGTTTGTAGTCATCTGCGTACATCATTAGCTAGAGGCCTTCTGTGTTAGCCTGTACTTCAGAGAAGTAGATACCAAACAGGAGAGGTCCCAGGACTGAACCTTGTGGTACTCCACTTGTCACTGGTTTGAAGTCAGATTTGGAGTCAGCAACTTTTACAGTGTGGGTTCTGTCAGTGAACCAGTTGGCAGCCTATCTTGTGACATAGGGCTTTATACCTAGTTTAGTTAGTTTAGCTATAATTCCAGAATGGGGGATGGTGTCAAAAGCCTTGGTGAGGTCAAGATAGGCTGTGTGAACCACTTTACCCTCATCTACGGTTTTGGTGACTGCCTCAAAAAAATCGATTAGGTTCAGGAGGCATGATCTGCCTTTCACAAACCTGAACTGGGTGGGGTCCACAGTTTGGAGGTTACCAATGTCTTTGTTTATGAGTTCCATGATGATGCATTCCATGGCCTTGCAGACCAGGCTCTTCAGGCTAATAGGGCGATAGTTCCCGGGATCAGTGTTGGCGAGCCAGTTCGTTCTGAAGTTCATGTAAAACGCAGCCTGGAATGTTGTCCACTCCCATGGATGCTGTGTTTTTGGCTTTAAAGAGTGCAGCTTTTACCTGTGTAATTGTGATTACAGGGACTCTGCATTCTTCCTGTACAGATATGGGCCCTTTAGAGGGTGAGAGGGGGCTAAAGTTAGCACTAAACCTATCTGCCAGGATGTTGGCAATATCAATTGGTTCTGTAATTTTCGTGCCGTTGTGCTGTAACTCAGAGCAGATCTGGGTGTTGCCATTGAGATTCTTGACATAGCTATAGAATGCTTTGTGGTTGTCCTTAGAATCAGTGGCAATTTTGTTTTTGTGGCTAGCTTTGGAGGCTCTTATAAAGGATCTCAGCTTCTTACTGAGGCTGACCAGGGAGCTCCACCACTCATGGGAGTTTACTCTCTTTTGCAACAGTTTCTTCCTTCTGTTGTACAGTTTGTTTATGGCAGGGGACCCCCAGATTGGCTTCCTTTTTTTTGGAGGATAGCTCCTTGGTTCTGTTTGGGATAGCATGATCCATGCCCTTGTGTAAGTGCCTGTAGAGTGCATTTCTGTAGGATTCAGCAGTCATAACTGTATTGTCCATCTCTATGGGTGTCATGAAGTTTGCCACTTCTGTCTTAAGAATCATAAAGTTGGCATTGGAGAAATTTTTTACTGTGGTTTCCTTTATGAGGGATGAGGGCGGGATGTGGATATCTAGAGTGATTAGCTTATGGTCGGATCTGACCAATGAGGAGTTGACTTCAGGATGGAGCCTTGGAGTACTCCTAGGGAGACTGGTAGGGAGGGGAGAGTTGGTTTTTCCACATAACAGCTTGTTTCCTTCCCTCTAGGTATTTTTTGAACCAGGAGATGACAGGGGTGGTAAGGTTTAGAGTTGCTAGTGAAAGAAAGAGTTTATTGTGGTTAACCATATTGAATGCTTTGAACAAGTCAAGGAAGGTGGCAGATACAAGGAGCCCATTGTTTCTGTAAGTATTGACAATGTTGGTGAATTCTCTTAGTGCGGTGGAGGTGCTATGGAAGGGTCTAAAGTCATGTTGTTGTGTTGCTTTTAGATTATTTTCTAGGAGATATTTCATTAGTTGCTTGTGTATTACCCTCTGTAAAATTTTAGATAAAGGGGGTAGTATGGCTATAGGGCAGTAGTTAGTGAGTTCCAGGGAGGTTCCCCCTTTATGTAGAGGGATGATATGTGATATTTTCCATAGCTTGGGTACTATACACTCAGAGATGGACCTGTTAATTAGGATGGAGACAGGATATGATATGACTTCTGCAGCCAGGTGGAGGTACTCAGCGGGTAATTTACCTGCAGCAAGAGATGTTGGTTTAAGCTTGCAGAGTAGTTTTTCAATGGATTTGGTTGATTCTGGGTGGAAGCTGAACTTGAGGCAATTGTTAGTTGGGGGTGTGGGGTGGATTTGCAGGGATGGGGATGTTGTCATAGGGTTGGTTGTTTGCAAGGGTTTGGATGGTTTCCGTAAAGTATTTATTAAATTGTGTGGGGATGTCTTCTTGGTTATCATCTATTTTTGGGGTTTGGGTAGTTGTTTTACCTGGTTGTAGAATAGAGTTAATTGCTGCCCAGAATTTTTGTGGGTTGTTCCTATGCTCATCCTGTAACTTTTGGTAGCAAGATGTTTTGTCTGTTTTGGTGAGTCTTTTGACTTTGTTATGTAGTTCAACATGTATTTGTTTGTTCAATTGGGATTTACTGTTTAGGTAGTTGGTCCAGGCCTTGTTTCTTTTTTTGAGGAGGGATTTTGTGTATGGGGCTAACCAGGGGGCATATTTAGTTTTAATTCTTGTTGTTCTGGAGGGGGCGTGATGATTAAGGGTGTTTAAGAAAGTAGTATTGAAATATAGTACAGCTTCATCAAGAGGTAAGTTTTTTAGGGGGGGTCCAGTTGCACATTTTTAGGTCGTTTATAAAGCTGAAGCAGTTAAAGTGTTTTTTTGTTTCTAATTAGGCATGTAGATATTTGGGTCAGTTGTGGTGATTTTGATCTGAGTAAGAATGTGGCTTGGTAGACATACTGCTAGGGATATCAGTGATGGGTGGGATACGAGTATCCAATCTAGAGTGGATTGATGTTTGGTTCTCTTGTCTGTTCTTGTGGGGAGAAGTGATGAGTTGGGTTAGGCCATGTAGCTTAATATGGGAGAGTGGCTTATGACTGGAACAGTTTTGCCAGTTAGTATTAAGGTCTCCTAATACTATGCTTTCCTGGGGGAGGGAGTTAGATATCCATTCTAGGAGTTTTTCTGTAATAGGGATATTGTTGCCTAGAGGGATGTAGCACCCTATGATGTTGATGCGTTTATTATCATTAAGTTTTAGTTTTGTTAGAGTGAGTTCAACTTTATGAGGTCTAGGGTTATGTCTAATTTCTCAAAGATAATGTGAGATTTATACACTACAGCAACACCCCCCTTTTTTTTACCTATTCTGTCACTATGAATTATATTGTAACCTGGTGGAGTGATTTCATTGTTGTGGTTGCCTGGTTTAAGCCAAGTCTCTGTTAGTATGACTATCTCAGGTTGATAAAAGGAGAATAGTGCATGAAGGTCATGGAATTTGTTTAGCATACCTAACATTTAAATTTAAAATGAGGAGCGTGGATTTGTCTCGGAGTAGGGTATCTATCAGGTTGAGGGTTGGGGCTCCTAGATTTTCAGGGCCTGGGTTCAGGTGTATATCACCACAGCTAATGACTTAGGTTCTGAGGTAAAAATAGAGATTGAATAGTTTGTTTAGGGTCTTAAAGTTCTTTATAGTTGTTTGAGACTGGTAGTGTGATGGCTGTGATCTCTGTGCATAGTGGTGAATAAAGAAGCTTTGGTAGTGATGTGGGACTAGTTGAGTAAAAGGGTGTGTTGTAGTTATGTCAGTGGAAGTAGTTTTTCTTGGTATATAGGTAAAATTAAGTTGTTTTTGGTGGTTGGTGATAGAAGTTAGCAGTGGGAGTGTGGATACACCTAGAAGCAATAGTAAGAGGTGTATGTATGTATGTGGGTTTGGGTAGTTTGGGCATGGTTTGGTTGGGTTTGGTCATGAGTGAGAGATCTGCTTGGGATGGGGTGGGTGTGGTGGATGATGAGAGGTGTTGTTTGTGATTGTAAGGTAGTTAGATGGAAGACTGTGCTTTACAGGATGTGGAATAGTGGAAGAGAAGGAAATGGGTACAGGGGTGGGGCAGATTCAGTGATTGGTGGTTAGCATGATGGGCGGCTAAGTTCAGTTGAAATGTAGCACTAGTGGGGCGGTGGGAATAGGAAGCAGGGAGGGAGCGGAGTGAGCCCGGCAGCGGGCTAACACTAACTCCAATTATATCAATGGGCTTACTTGTTTCTTTTCTTTGTACACCAAATGTATCATTCCACTTGTTTCTGTTTACACCAAATGTGTCTGTTTGGCTGTATTGTACTAGTTAAATTTACTTACATTGATGCAGTCACACTGAAAAAGGTCTGGGGAAGCTTCCTCACCACAAGCAGGCCAAAAGATAACTTTCAAAAGGGCACCGCTCAAGGAGACCCACTAATATAGACTAGTTAATGTGCATGGGGGAGGAGGGAGTTAGAGGAGGGAGATACAAAATGGGGGAAGGTATAACCAGAAAAAGCCGGCAGAGATCTGGCCCGCCCCCTCACAGAAAACTGCAAAGAAAAGTAATCAGCATAAGAAGTGGAAGCCTTGGAGCTGTAATGTAAGTGTAAGCAAGGAAGAGGTCGAAGCAGGAAATTAGGAGTGTAAGCAGTTAGTTGCAGAAACACTACTTTAAGGCCTTGGTGTGCAAGTAATAAAAAGGAAGGTAAATCTATCTGGGGACAAATACACCAAGTAAATGGTTCTTGCCTTACTTTACAAGTATTCGGTCTGGAGGCAGATCTATTTGGGACAAGATACAGCAAGTATATTGTTAAGTTATGCCACCCAGTGGCAATAGACAAAGCTATAGTTGCCTGGGGGGGGGGCCCTTGCAGGTGTGCTTGCCGGCCAAAACAATGTTTAAAAAATAACTAGTAAAAGTAACAAATGTGCTGTAAAAGGAAATGTAAATAACCAGTCACAATGTTTAAAACATAACTGTTAAGGACCACATCTGCTAATAACAAGAACTGTAAATATCCAGTCACCTATGCAGAATTGTCTGGTAGGTATCCTTATTAAAAAGTGTTATTCTTGGCTTGCAATAACTGTAGGGAGAAACCGGACCGTAGCAGTGGTTTTATCTGGCAATGTTGCAGTTGCAGGGGGGAGGAACCCGAGCTTCAATGATGCAGGTAAACCAAGTGCACTATGCAGACTTGTCTGGTAGGTAACATTATTAAAAAGTGTTATTCTTAGCTTGCAGTAACGGTAGGGAGAAACCGGACCATAGCAGTCGCTTTATCTGGCAATGTTGCAGTTGCTGGGGGGGGGGGACCCGAGCTGCGATGATGCAGGTAAACCAAGTGCACTATGCAGACTTGTCTGGTAGGTATCTTTATTAAAAAGTGTTATTCTTGGCTTGCAATAACTGAAGGGAGAAACTGTAGCAGTTGTGTGGGTGTGGGTTGCTGTGTTTGTGGAAGGTGGAGGTGTGCCTTTGTAAGTGTGGTGCGAATTTTATGCATTATGAAATGGAGAAATTAAGAGTAAAATTTTGCTCAGTGAAGTCCCTAGCAATTTCATCACTGCTTGATTCAGACAAATACATTCCCTTGTGTTTGTTAGTACTATGTTTGAGTGCATTGTTTTGGAGTGTAGTAGCACTGCTACAGCTGCTGGTACTCTTTCAATACAAATATATGCTTCTCCAGGAGTCTGTTGCTGAGAGGATGAGAAACACACTACAAGTATACAACTAAGACAAACTACATAAAGCAATAGTAAGAAAGTACTAGGTCACATCAGAGGCTTGGGAGGTCATTCTTAAGAAACTGAGAACTGTTGTAAAATGTATCATTAAATACCATAAGTTCAGGTTATACTATAAGAGAATAACTATGTAAAGATAACCATGTCAGCAGCCAAAATCCATTGCAAGTTGAATATTTTACTGTGCACATTTTAAAAAATGGATAGACTATCCTAAACTCTGGACTGATGAGTTTGCTTTTTTTTTTTTATTCTTGGGAATTGCTTTTCAGAAGTGAAGAGACATACAAGGGAACAGTTTTAGTGGCACACCAGGCTATTTTTTTATTTCTATTGTCATGCAAAGCTGACTAAATAGTTGAATCTAGCAAAGCTGGAAATGTGAGACTGTAGCCCACTGAAGGAGGGGAGATGGGAGGAGTAACCTGGCCAGGAACTGAAACTTGCAAAACTGCCCCTTGTGAAAAGTCTTTTTTTATCTCAGTAATTTGTTGACACTTTTGCAAGTTTCTTTCAGTGAATGTGTAGTACATCAGTAGGAACAACATTTGTAAAACTCAGCGCATACCAGTCAATGACACATGAGCTGCAGACTCTCAGACTTGGTAGTTTTTTTCAGAAGTTCCATTGTAAGTGAATGGAAGTCTAGTCTGACAACAAATGGTAGGCACAGCTCTCAACCTTCCATCGCCAAAATGAGGAACACTCGCCTTCATAATGTGGAACAAATGGGCAAAATGTGGAACACATACTAATGGCTTACTAACAACTTCAACTAGGAATGTCATAGGATGGTTAAAATATGCTGGTTTTACTTATAAAGAAGATATTTTAATGAATTAATATGATTAATTTCAATTTACCATGGATTTCACTTAAAAAATTCCTAACACTGAATGTGTGACAGACTCTTTCAATGTGGAACTTAGAGGAATTTCGAGGAACATGAACTTTTTAAGACCCCAAATGAGGTACGTTCCTTGTAATGAGGTACACCTGAGAGGTATGATGGTAGGGCTATTTGTCCTCACAGTCTGCATTATAGGACAGATTTAGCTTTCCAAAGGAATCACCATGTCTGCCCCCATGAAGGCAGACAAGAGTAAAAACAAAATAAAATTAGGAATGAGTACTTATTTTGCTGCAGGCAGCTTTGGGAGGTGTAGTAAATCATGGCAAGATAAAAAATATATGTTTTCTTCATCATTTGTCCGTAGTGGTCCTTTGTTTCCACAATATCCAGATGTCGGCTAGGGACAAACGTATTTCCCTTGGCTAACAGTTCAAGTAAGACAGGGTCGATTTCAGTCGATGAATAATTGAAAATGTGAAAGTCACCAGACTTATTTTTTAAAATAGCAACCCCATGTTGCAGATCGTGTGTTATCTCCTGCGTTTGTTGTTGGTACGCTGTTTGTTTTTTTGAGCGTAATTGTTGAATTTTTTGGGGGTAGTACCTGGATGGACAAAATTCCGAAAATTTGATTTGTTTGAGTTGTTGTCATTTGAAACTGTGTCCTGTTGGTTGTTATTCGATCCTTTATTGTTGTTAGAGCGAAGCCGCTCACTTCGTCTAACTTGTTCTTGTTCAGTGTCAGAAATAGGAGACACTGCTGTAGCAGTGGTATTACAAGTATTAGAGTCATTCCTTCTGTTGTTTAAATTGTAGTTATTGGATGAAGAAGTAGTACCAACTTGGGCCATAAAGGCTTGGGGTACGCTAAGCCCCTGTCATAGGCTGCACGATCCCTGTTCATTTTTTTGATTTTATTAAATCTCAGTCTGTCCAATAACTGGTCAATACTAGCAAAACATCTCTCATAATCGTACTTGTATCTGAAAAAATCTGTATGACAGATGATAAAGGAGTTAATATCAGACACTTCACTTGTTAATTGCTCAATTTGGACTGCATAATGTTTTAACATTAGGTCCATTAAAGCAAACCCTTGTTGATCGAAAAGAGAATTGAGTTCTATATGGAATAAAGAATCCGCTATGAGGCCAGTAGGATACAAGTGATGTCTTAAACCTTTTGGTACAATACGTTCTTTAATGCATTCTTGAAAATAACTTGTTTCTAACTGAAGCTTCTTCAGTTTAACTAATTTTATGTCCAATAGTTTTAACTGTTCAGTTATTAAAACCAGATCAACCTGTTGTTCGGAGTTGTCAGCCAGTTGCTCCACATTATTCTCCCGGTTAAAGCAAAATTTGCGTGTATCTTTTATCCACTCCTGAAGTGGTGGTGCACTAATAAGCCCCACAATGCCATTCTGTCTTACATCTAGTCCGCAAGCAGAGTTGTCCAAACTAACAGGTGGTCTATCCAAAACCCGTAAATCACTTGATGCTGCGACACCGGTTAAAACACCAGTGTCTCTAATCGCTCGATTCTCCCGATTCCTGTCGAGTAAAAGCATACTGCTATTGTCTGGTAATACATTCTCATTCGCAACTTGTTGCTGGCCCGGTGGGGGAAATGAATGACTGTTGTTAGCGGTACTTGAAACAGCTGACTTAGGTTGTTGAGAATCCAACCGCACAGCTAGTTCATTCACGCGTTGAGATAAAGAGTTAATTAACGCAGTTAAACTTAAAAACTCAGTTTGTGTTTGAGTAGGTTCAAACAGATTTGGGCTGTTTGCACTCCTTGAATCACCAGAAGCCATATAACACAAACAAAACAAACTATATAAAGGCAAAACTCCGTAAAACAAAAAAGCTCCGTGAAACAAACTCAAACAATGAAATACTAAAAATAGTCCAACAATTTAATGAAGCGCTTTTCGTCACCTTCAATAAGACAACTTCTTCAGATTACGTTTCAAAAAAACAAGTTCCATTTAAATAATGTAAAAAATCACATGATCAGACTCAGAAGAGTAGGTATTAATACACAACAAGTAGTGCATATGTAAAAACTTTTTACGAACTTTTAAAATACTTTTTAAGTATAAAAACAAATAATCAATGTACCACAACAGCCAACTACAGAGATTCTGCATAAGGACTTATCACAAGCAAGCATGGAAAGCGGATGGTCTATCATTCAGCTGGTAAACCCTTACAGTATATGACTTTCCTCCACTGCCTCTCCTCCCCAAGGTGATCCTAAAGGTCACACAAGAGAAGCCAAAAATGATACTGATTGCCCCAGACTGGCCCCACCAGCACTGGTACCCAATCCTAAAGAGCTTGTCTCAAGGCCCAACCTGGACATTACCTCAAATTCCTCACTTACTGACCCAACAAAACAATCAGATCCTGCACAGCCATATCAGAACCCTAAATCTGGCAACATGGCGGATAATGTAACCATTCAGAACACACCTCTCTCTAAAGCAGTTATGGATGTTATTTTGGAGGCCAGGAGGCCCAGCACCAGAAAATCTTATGCAGAAAAATGGAAGAGATTCTGTGCTTGGAACCAGGCACAAGGAATTGACACGCTTGTACCAAATATTCCTCAGATTTTACAATACCTAACTGAGATGCTGGACAAAGGCCTATCCTTTTCATCAATTAAGATCCATGCCTCTGCCATTTCAGCTCATTACAATACTGACCCTCCTATTTTTTCACATCCACTGCTAAGGCAGTACCTCAGAGGGGCCAAAAACATAAGACCTCCAAGGAGAGCACCAGTACCTGCATGGGACCTCAATTATGTCTTGGAAAAACTCACACTGCCTCCTTTTGAGCCAGCCAATACAGCTGAGATAAATTTCTTATCATGGAAAACAGCTCTGGTCCTAGCAATAACCTTGGCAAGAAGAGTCTCAGAGTTACAGGCACTAATGGCTGTGGAACCTTTTATAAGTTTCCATCCAGACAGGGTTTCTGTGAGGACAAACCCAACATTTATGCCTAAGGTAGTGTCCAGTGTGGCCCTTAACCAAACCATTCATTCACCTACCTTTTATCCAAACCCACAGAAAAAGGGGGAGAGACTTCTGCATTCTTTGGACATACACAGACAGCTACACTTCTACTTGGACAGAACTAAAGCTTTCAGAAATACTGAGCAACTCTTAGTGGCATATGCTGCAGGATCACAAGGAAAGGCTATCTCAAAGCAGACTATTTCAAAATGGATAGGCCACTGCATTCGTTTCTGCTATTCACAACATGGCAAATCAGTGCCTAAGGGCATTAGGCCACATTCCACCAGAGCAGCAGCCACTTCAGCAGCCTTCCTCAGAGGAGTACCAACCAAAGACATTTTAGAGGCTGCAACTTGGACTTCAGTGCACACCTTTACAAAGCACTACCACTTACCTCTTTACTCTAAATCCAGAGCAGGCTTTGCCACTGCAGTTCTGCAGGGCCTCATAGCCACTCCTAATTCTATTTAGACCCAGCCACCCAACCTCAGCTTTGGGATTCAACCCAAGTGTAATGACTGCAACAGTGAAACATGATGAACATAGTACAGTTGTGTACCTACCATAAATGTAGATGTTCGAGTGTATTCACTGTTGCAGTCCACGTTACCCACGCACCATCCCCCTTTCTTTGCTGGGACTTATCTGTACTTCTCTATTCTATACAACCTATGTGGTGTATTTGCTTGTAGATGAAGGTAATGTTTATTTTAATGCATGCATTTTTATTGGCATAATTTTTAGCCTACCGTTTTGGGGGCACCTTACATCTGGGGCAAGAAAAACTGAAGAAAATGGCATCAGCTGCATCTTTTATACCCCTGGCGCACTGGCGTTAGGGAAGAGGCGACAGTAACTGACGCCGGACTAAGACTTTGGAATTCAGGCCGACTGCGGGTAGCCTGCCAGCAGGATAACCCAAGTGTAATGACTGCAACAGTGAATACATTCGAACATCTACATTTATGGTAGGTACACAACTGTACTTTGTGTGTGTGTGTGTGTGTGTGTGTGTGTGTGTGTGTGTGTGTGTGTGTGTGTGTGTGTGTGTGTGTGTGTGTGTGTGTGTGTGGTTGTGCGTGCACGTGCCTTGTTTCTGTGTGTTTTCCTTCCTTCCAGGGGTGCAACATGCATTCAATGCATTTTTACTGCAGACACAGAAGTTTGCTTAAAGCCAATGACGGTATGATTATGGAGAGGAATGTGGTGTGAAATTTTTTTACATAAAGGGTGCTGGTATTTCACAATGATTTTACTACAGTTATGTAGAGAAAAAAACAGGAGGACAATCTCAGGGAATACAATACTGCCTGTTAATTATGATGGACTGACATCTTTGCTACAGCATCTAGTGTCTTGACTTTGACATGTATGATTCATCTATTGTAGTCCACAATTTGTGGGATCAGTAGCTCCAGGTAGCTAATTTTGGTCAGTTCAAGGAATCCTGAGGAACTTAATCACAAATCTTGCCAAACAGACTCAATGGCAATTGGTAAAGTGGAGGTGTGTTCTTTCAGCACATGCTGAGATTCGTTGAAGGATTAGTGAGTGTGCATTTTTATTTATTTATTTATTTTTATTTTATTTTACATTTGTTAACCGGGAAAGTCTGACTGGATACATATACATTTTCAGCGGAGGCCCGGGGAGAAAAGCTCCATGTCTTGAAAGCATTTAGTAACAACAATAAAAATGTAGGTATTTAGTAACAAATAATAATGTAGGTTATAAGATATTTAAAATGTAACAATAGATCTATTTACAAAGGTTTAGTAAGAATTAAAGAAAGAAAAATGCAGGTTGCAATGATCTTTAGAAAGTTAACAATAGGTCAAAGACAAAAGTCATCTGTAGGTTACATATAGATAAGACATAAAAAACATTTTCTTTGAAGCAGTGAATTCAGAGAAATCAATCTTTTAGGTGGGGTGTGCCTGTAAGATAAGCATTTTCAGTTAGAAAGCAAGGAAGATAAGAAAGAGAAGGTTATTTAGGTTGGAGGGATGATAATTAGTGTGGGCAGAAAAAATAAGTTATAGAGGGAGAAATTGGTAGACACATCTGTGAGCTAGTTTGGTTTAATAAGTTTGTTGTTATGTTTTTGGGTTAGTTAGGGTTTTGATAGCAGCACAACTATTTTTTGACTAGCTCAGTATCACTTTTGTATAGTTTAGTCGGGGTTTAGAAGTGGACATAGCCAGAGTCTGTGCAGGTGTGTCTTTAGAGATTTTTTGAATTGAGGCAGGGAGCTGTTAAAGGTTACTTCTGGAGGAAGGGAGTTCCATTTTTTTTCCAGTAGAGTTGGAGAACAAAGAATCTCCAGCTGAGTTGTTTGCTTTGGTTGTTTGTACTAGCATTCTGCTGGATGAGCGGAGGGATGTTAGGTTGTTATAGGGGGTGATAATTTTAGTTAGAATCGGGGTACTGGTAGGTTGGTAGAGGATTTTATGAATAACTATGAGTTGGTTATAGTATATTTGATTGGGTAGTTCTAGCCAATCTAATTTGTGAAGATTATGACAATGGTGGGTTCTGTATGTGGAACCTGTGGCAAATCTTGCTATGTTGTTATAGCAGCAGGTGATTTTGTTGAGGTTTGATTTAAATAGATTAGTGAGGATGGGTGAGGCATAAAGAAGGGAGGACAGAAGATGTGTGCAAGCTATGGTGGTTCTGGCAGTTGGGGTTAGAAATTTCTTTATCCTATACATGGATCCTATTTTTTTATTTACTGTTTTTATGGTTTTGTCTTTATGGGCATTATAATTCAGATTGTTATCAATGATTATGCCTAGTAGTTTGGTGTTCGGTTCAGGAGAAATTGTGGTCCCATTGTTAGAAGAGACTGTAAATATTGGTGGTGTTTGCTTTTGGGTGGGGGAGAAAAGTAGTAGTTTGGTTTTATTTGGGTTCAATAGGAGAAGATGATTATTAAGCCAGTTCTCTACTTTGTTAAAGGTAGACTGGGTTAGGGATTGTAATTCTGCGGGAGTAGAGGTAGTGCAGATTAGTGTGGAATCGTCTCCGTACTGTATGGAAGTAGTCTGTGGTATAATTTTGGGAAGATCATTGATGAATATAGAGAAAAGAAGGGGACCTAGAATGGAGCCTTGGGATACGCCAAGCGTCACAGGTAGAAGGGGGGATAGATTATCTTTCCACAAGACAGCTTGTTGTCGACCATTTAGTCGTTAGGTATAGTGATGACTTTAGTGTGTCTGTACATTACTAGAGTTACCGGGTTAAATTGTGCTGTGGCAACATACATGGTATTTACTTAGTAAGGTGTGTGATGCTACTATGTGTAGCCAGATACTGAAGGAATTAAATGTAAGTGATATGACACTGCATCTAGGAAGACAATGCATGGATGAGGCCACGTGGTTTATATCTCATGACGACCAGATTAACTGCTGATGAGGAATACCTAACATAGTTTAATAAGCTTGGGCATTATTCATTTCATGAGCAGTGTCAAGTGTAGGGCATAGTTGCATGCAAACATTTAATGGGTACATTCCTTTCTGACTGAGTGATACTTATGTACTTACAGGTCAAAGTTCAGGGGCTTTCACAGGAAGAAATGCATCGGCTGTGCACTGTTATTGCAGAAAGGAATCCTGAACTACTACAGGAGATTCTGGATGAGCAAGAGAGGTGTAACATGACAATGATGTATGAAATAACGGAGAAGGACCTCCCCCATGGTGAATGTGCCATTGCTGCAGGGCTATGCCAACTGCAAGAGAAAGAATCTGCTGTGAGATTGGGCCCACACACTGTCGCTGATTCCGGTGAGTACATGGTTAATACGACACTATGTGGTTGATTGCCCACGATCACTTCCAGTTAATTTGACTGTATGTAGTGAAGACATTGCCCTAGCATTTACTTAGCATCATTACATTCCAGCTACTTTGCCTATCGTTGATAATTTGCCCATTGACAAAGTACAGTTGTGTACACTTACCATAAATGTAGATGTTCGAGTGTATTCACTGTTGCAGTCATTACATTTGGGTAATCTGCTAGCAGGTTGCCCTCAGTCGGCCTGAATTCCAAAGTCCTGGGTCCTAAATCGGTTGATGTCTCCTCTTCCATGACGTCAGGTCGTCAGGGGTATAAAACATGCAGCCGACACCATTTTATTCAGTTTTTCTTGCCCCAGATGTCAGGTGCCCCCCAAATGAGGAGCAAAAATATATATATAAATAAACTGTAAATATATATAAATGCACTTTTAGAAACATAAACTTTACCTTCAACTAAAAAGCAACTACACCACAAAGGCTTTTGAGTATAGTGAAGGAAAGAAAAGGTATAGAAAGGGGGATGGCGGGTGGGTAACCTGGACTGCAACAGTGAATACACTCGAACATCTACATTTATGGTAAGTGTACACAACTGTACTATGTTCTTCGTGTTTCACTGTTGCAGTCATTACATTTGGGTAGAATTCCAAAGGTATGGATGGGAGGCTGGGACTAAACAGCATTAGGAGCAGCTATAAGACCCTGCAGGACTGCAGTGGCAAAGCCTGCCCTGAATTTTGAGAAGAGAGGCAAATGATAATGCTTTGTGAAGGTATGAACAGAGCTCCAAGTAACAGCTTCTAGAATGTCTTTGGTTGGAACCCCTCTGAGAAAAGCTGCTGAAGTAGAGGCAGCCCTGGAGGAATGTGATCTGATCTCCCTGGGCACAGGTTTACCATGGTGCAAATAGCAGAAACAAATGCAGTGGCTTATCCATTTAGAAATAGTCTGCTTTGATATAGCCTTCCCCTCTGATCCTGCAGCAAATGCTACCAGTAGTTGCTCAGACTTTCTTAGAGATTTGGTCCTGTTTAAGTAGAATCTTAGTTGTCTGTGTACGTCCAATAAATGCAGAATCCACTCCCCCTTGTTCTGCGGATTTGGGTAAAATGTTGGCAGGTGAATGGTCTGGTTAAGAGCCACAGTGGATACCACCTTAGGCATAAAAGAAGGATTGGTCCTGAGAGCCACCCTGTCCAGGTAAAATATAATGAAAGGCTCCACTGCCATGACAGCCTGTAGTTTTGAAACCCTTCTTGCTGAAGTGACTGCCAAAAGAAAAGCTGTTTTCCAAGATAGAAATGTTATATCCGTAGTAGCTACTGGTTCAAAAGGAGGCAGGGTGAGTTTTTCCAGCACAAAACTGAGGTCCCATGCAGGAGTTGGTGCTCTCCTGGGAGGCCTTAAGTTTTTGGCCCCTCTAACATACTGTTTAAGCAGTGGATGACAAAAGAGGGGAGGCTCTGTGTTGTAATGAGCCGGGATGGCAGAAGCATGGATTTTTATTGAAGAGAAAGATAGGCCCTTGTCAAGCATCTCAGTTAAGTATTGTAAAATCTGAGGAATATTGGACTTTGCTGTGTCTATTCCTTGTGCTTGGTTCCAAGTACAGAATCTCTTCCATTTATCAGCATAATATTTTCTAGTACTGGGCCTTCTGGCTTCCAAAATGACATCCATCACAGATTTACTGAGAGGTGTGGCTTGAATAATTAGTTGGTTAGCCATGCTGCAAGATTCAGAGTTTGGAGCTGAGTGTGCAGAATCTGATAGTTCTGCTGAGACAGCAGATGAGGTATTTGAGGCAAGTACAATGAAGGAAGGTGTGACATATTCCTTAGAAGCGGGTACCAGTGCTGGCGAGGCCAGTCCGGAAAAATTAGGATAATTTTTGGCTTTTCCTGTCTGACTTTTAGTAAGACCTTGGAGAGTAGAGGTAGAGGGAGAAAGGCATAGACTGATACGTTTTCTTCTGCATGATTTCCTTATTGGGATATGCAGGTATGCTTCTTTTAGGTCTAGTGTTACTAACCAAGCATTCTTGCCTAGCATAGGCAGTAGCTGTTGTAAAGTCAGCATTTTGAATTTTAGAATGTCCAGGAACGTGTTCAGAATCGATAAATCCAGTATTGGACACCATGAATTGTCTTTTTTGTGTACCAGGAAAAGTCTTGAATAAAAACCTTGTCCTTTTTCCTTTTCTAGTACCGGTTGAATAGCCCCCATATCCATGAGGGACATGACTTGTTTCTGAGCCTCTGCCCACTGGTTTTGTGGCAGATCCGGCCATCCATTTAGAATTGGCAAAGTATGGTAATGAAATCTGTACCCCTGGGATACTATGTTTAATACCCACTTGTCCTGGGTAATTAACTGCCAACTTTAAGCATGAAGTGCTAGTTTTCCCCCCAAGGAGGCTGCCAAAAGATAAGTGCTTGGTGATGGTAGAGGAAAGTCACTGAGACTGCTTACTGTAGGGTTGTGCTTTATTTCCTCCAGATTTGGAGGTGGAGATATCCCATTGCTTCGACCTGTAAGAACCCTGTGATTGACATCTGGAGCCTTTTGAGCACCTGGGTTTGCCCTGAGTGGCTCTGTTGGACACAGGAAAGGACCAGTTTTTAGTAGGTCAGTGCCTACTGAACCTGGGTGGCTGCACTTGCAAGAAATATTTTACAGTTTGCATAGATTTAGCTTTGTCTTCCATTTTCTTCAAAACCTCTTCTGCCTTATTACCAAACAGAGTATCATGCTGCAAAGGGGCATCCAATAATTTAGCTTTAACCTGATCAGGCAGATTTTGCTCCTTGAGCCAGGCATGCCTTCTAATCACAGATCCAGTAATGGTGGCCCTACAAGAGGCCTCCAAGGAATCAAAACCACATTGCAAAGTATGCTTTCCAACCTGCTCTGCTGAATGCAATAAATCCTGTAACTCTTTATTTTCCACACAATCAGAAATCAACATCATTTTCTGTTTCAGTAAGCCTATATCATGCTGTTGATATTTAAGCATATGAAACTGGCAGTTTAAAGCCCTGATTGCCAAGGTTGCCAACGTATAAACCTTCTTACCCCTTCTATCCAGCACCATGGAATCTCTATCAGAAGGGGTAGGATTTTTGGCTGTAGAAGCCTTAACACCCTTGGGACCCTGCGAAAGTCTCAGGATCAGCAGCAGGATTTTTGAAAAGAAATTTGTGGGAGTCAGGAACCCTGTAATATCTGTCTGGCTTACTAGGAGTCGAAGGCAGGGAATCAGGATCCATGCTTGATTCCGAGAACACATCATCAACAATGTCTAATACAGGAGGTATTGCCAAAGGCCTATGCTGAGGAAGAAGAAGGAAATCCCTAAGCCTCTTTTTTGATTCAGAGAAGTCCTGACTCTCCCAGTGAAAATGTTCCCTTAAAGTATGCAAAGTCTCTCCAAAAGAGTAATTCTCAGGAGGAGATGCAGATGGGATGGATTCTTCTGCATCAGAATCCTCATAGGGTGAAATAGACAATTCCTGATCAGAAGAGAAATCAGAAGAAATGGAAACCTGATCTGAAGATTCATAATCAGTGCCTTGCCTAGGCCTCTTAGCGGGGGTGGGGGGGGGTTGGGAACCCCTGATCAAGGTAATTAAATCCTCAGCCATTTTGATCATCTGTTTTTTAGGCATAGGGGCCTGAGCATGTGGTTCATGCGTCAGTTTTTTAGACATAGAAGTTGTTTTTGACCTTGTTTTTGTTGCTGGCATCGGTTTAATATAAAAATGTTGAGGCCTGAAAACACCCTCAGAAGCTGGTGCCTGCTCAGTGGCTCCAGACCCATCTAAGGGAGAGACATCTGCGGGTTCAATACTCTGAGAATCTCTTGGCATACCGGACTCCGAATGGGTCTCGGTAGAGGCCTGCGACTCAAAAGTAGCGGGCATCAGGGGCTGTGAAAGTGCCTCATTGAGTACCAGTGAACCGGCGACTGGTATAGGAGAAGCTTTGTCGTCGGTTTTGGACCTCAACGGTCTGTCTCTGTCTTTTTCCTTGTGTTTTTTTGTGCACTCCGGTAGTCGGATTGCTAACCAACGACATTTTAGGATAGTTAAATCTTGAACTAAAATATTTAGAAGCAAAAATATACCGACACTTATTAGTGCATTGGTTAAATCTAGCACAAAACCGACAGCAAGGTACATTGTGATCAGGGCCTAGGCAAGGAATACAGTACAAATGAAAATCCTTATGAGGTATTTGCTTCCCACAAGTAATGCAATTATTAACTTTTACTGACATCGGTAAGGAGCAAGAAAAAGTTTCCCCAATGGGGTACTTAGCTTTAGTTGAAGACTTCGGTTCTAAAACTTGAATACGACAATTTCAGGAGTCGGCCAACCGGCACTTGTGAACTGCTTCTGCTTCAGGCACTGTGCGGCAAGAAAGACTGAATAAAATGGCATTGGCTGCATGTTTTATACCCCTGATGACCTGACATCATGGAAGAAGAGACAGCAACCGACACAGGACCCAAGACTTTGTTATTCAGGTTGACTGAAGGCAACCTGCCAGCAGATTACCCAAATGTAATGACTGCAACAGTGAAAAACGAAGAACATCAGGTGTGTAATGTCTCACAAATGCATTTGACACCCTACATTTCTTTCAAGGTGAAGATGTTAGTCTCATAAATGTAATTGTACCAAGTCTGAATTACAAATATATTAACATGCCTTTGTATATTTGACTGTTGATACTGACCACATAACTAGTTGTAAATGTATATTTCAAAAACCTTTGCAAAAAGCACTTGATTGATGTGGCAGTTAGGTCATGGTAAATGTAACCAGTCATTATAAATGGAAATATGTGATAGAGACAGTGCTGATGACAGGATGGACACATTTAGCTGACATCAACTCATGTCTATGCAAGATGAATTCATGTAGCACAGGCTATCTAGCTTTGATGCATCGAGTATGCACTTTAATCTAAATGATGCACGTGCACTATCCTACATAGGTATCAGTTAACCCTGGAATGTAGACTTCATGTATGTGCATGGCAAACATTCATGATGGATGTTTGATGATGGACCATGTAACAGTGAAGAATTTATATGTATTATGTATTGTGATAAGAAATGTGTAATACACAGTCAGGTCAGTTTTTTTAAATGGAACACACGGCTATGTGTCTATCACATAAGAATGTGATTGAGCCAGACATGACTGTATTTAAGATGTGGAAATCGACTATTTGTAGCAGTCAGCTGTAACAACTAATGTCTTATGGATTTTGAGGTGAAGAACAGTTGCATGAGACATATTACCTGTATTGAAAAAGAACAGGAGTATATTAGCTTAGTTTATGTGACACCTAATGTAAAACTGCGTGAAGACAATACAGTCTGAGTGCATTTGAACGTGCATCTATTGGCTTGTTACCTGTGTGTGTAACATTTTCAGGTAGTCTCAGTATGTCTGAAAAGAATTGCCATAGACTGTAGTTGAAAATAAATTGTATTTTTTTTTCTCTCTGTAGGAAACTAGTGAAGTTGTACTGCATCAAGGCGTACTACGTGTTGTTGATACATATAGATGGTCAGTTTTCAGAATACCTGTGGAAACTGATGAGAATCGGTGCTACCGCCATGCTTCATATCAGCAGTTTACAGTCTGGCATTACAGTCGACTGGGAAGTAGAGTTCGTAGAGTTATTCTAAGTTGTTGCGTGTGGCGAATTCGTAACCGTTATCCAGATGCATTAGGACAGTATACGGGTTTTCTACCACATTGGAGGGTGGGTTTTGAGTATTAACATGATATTATCCCTTGTCAGTTAGTATTGGCATAGTAAAACAGCTTTTAACTGGTATGTATTGAGATGATTGCAGTTTAACAGTAAAAAGAGATATTGCCTGAAAAATTATTTGTATGTGTTTTTGCCCAGGGCAATGAGCTGTAAGATGAAACAGTGGTTCACACAGAGCTTTAGAGCTGTGGGTCAGACAAGCATAGCTGAACTGGCAGAGTGCTCATATGTCCCATGTATCATTTATGTCATGCTGGGTCTTCTCGAATGACAGTACTGCATACCACTATGTTTCTGTCAGTGTTGTGCCCTGTCTCAGCTAGATAATGAAGCAGTATGTGGTACTGTGTAGTATGAGGCACTGCAGAAGGGGTTGTTTGGGTGATGCAAGCCAAAGCAGAAAGAGGAAATAAATGCTGCTTTCTTAGCAGAATGTTGTGTGAAGATTATAGAAATTAGGAGGTGTTTATCAAGGCCATACAAGTGATTCATGTAATTTTACAGCCTTCACTGATACAGCATATGTAAGCAAGACTGACATTTAATCATGTTGCTTCATATTCCAGATAATGCCAGATTGTAAGTGTTTAACATGAGGCTAAAACATCAGGCCTGGCCTTCCAATTTACTACTAGGTATTTACTTCTACAGTGTCATGTGTGACATAGGGTCATTAGTTTCAAAAGCATCAAAAACAGCAGTGAAAGGATTGTAGTTTCAGGTAGTGCTAGAGTCCAGGAACACGACTTCCCACCTTTACTGGCATAGTTACAGAGATATATATTTGATTATGTATTTTTATTCCATAGTCCCAGCTGCACACATGGTATGCAATCAGCTATGTACGGTTGTCCGTGGTATGAACTAATGAGTGCACAGGGGCAGGAAGGTGTACAGTTACAGACACAGAGCTAAGCATTGTGGTGTTCAATGCATGATGGAATTATAATAAAATCAATTAGCATGTAACATAGGAGATGGAAATTACCACATGTGGGCAGTATGGCCCTGCAATAATAAAGAAAACAGTGTTGAACATGATATAATCCTGTGTGAACTATGTTCCATAAGCATTGCACTAGCATCTCCCGGAACGATTGTTGCTGTTACCCCATGTCTGATTTATACACTAAGCATGGCCTCTCCTACAGTTAATCAGTGTGCTGTTGAACCAAAACTTGGGTATAACTTACTGGCATAAGATGCATATCACCAAAATTCCTTAGATTGCAGACCACAGATGGGCCTGGGTAATGTGCTTAGCCTTATGACTGCTGAAAAGTGCAATTGCTTAACTAACTGTAAATGGTGACATTGTGCAGACCTGTGTGCTGCTCACACCACTTCACATGTTGCAAGTATGTGGACTTGTGTGACGGAGGCACACTGCTTGAGAGAGTTTTAAGCATTGCTGTACATTATAATCTCTGGCCCACTTGGGCGTGGAACAACATAATTCACATGTAGCTGTTGCTCATTTGTAGGTTGCTCCTCGTTATGATTACACTGCATGTATTCTGACTGACTAATAAGTCCTCATATGGTCATTGATGGTCAGACTGAAACTCAATCTCATGTTGCAGTGATGACATATCTTTGGGACCACAAGTAGCCTTTGTGGATCCATCAAAATGCCGAATAGGTGTAAGGCTAACTTGCCCGGGGATTATGTGGTATTGGTGTTTCTTTGTTTTTGTATGTGTAACTCTATGTAAGCATATACACACACACGCACACACACACACACACACACACACATAGGTCCCCATCACATTGTTGACACTTCAAAATTCTGAATTTCATATGGCCGAGACCATATGATTGACATTTGAAATGCCAACAATGTGGAACCAGCATCTCTGTACAGTGTGGAATGGAAAGACTTCCATTCCTGCACTGTAGTGCGATCTCGGAGTTGTTATATTTAAGTTACAGGGGATGTGGGGAGCAGAGGGGGTGCAGGGGTGCTTGCCCTCCTGCTAACAGTGTTTAGGTAAGTGTTTGCTGTTTTTTACTTTTGTTTTTCATATGTTTGACATTTCAAATGTCGATCATATGGTCTCGGCCATATGAAATTCAGCAGTTTGAAATGTCGAACATATGAAGTAGATATATAAATATATATATATATATATATATATATATATATATATATATAGATATATATATATAGATATATAGATATATGTATATATGGTTTACTATCATATGTGCGAATGACATTCTGTCGACAGTACTGCTGCCAAAAATCAGAATGCTGTGCACAAAATGTAAATGGATGGGATAGTCAAACACACTTATGCAAATGCAGTAGCCCATTCGTATAAGTGTATTTGACTATTTGTACGTAGATCATGGTACAATAGGGATTGGAAATTCATCCATATCCCCACTGTAGTGCGATCTTGGAGTCAGAAGATATTAGTAACGTGGGGTGCAAGGGGGCTTGCCCCCCTTCAAAAACGTGATATGCCATATAGGAGTCTGATTTACATCAGCTCTTATACAGCTATCATGTGATGTTTTCGGTGACAATGTCGACTCAAATGTGTCGATCATTTGGGTAGACATTGTGTACAAGAGGAGAGTTGTGTTTTGGTGTTTATTTTCATTATTTTGAATGGCAAATGTTTTGCCATTCGAAACATGTTCATTTTCAGTAGAGGCCTGGGGAGAAAAGCTCCAAGATTAATCTAGTATACATTAAAAAAAGTAAATGTAAAACATAAAATAGCACATGTTAATATCAGTAGTATAATAATGCATTAGGCTAACATAATAGGAATTAACATGAAAAAACAGTTTATGCACATCAAGCTAAAAAATGACTGAATAAAATAGTGCTGTAGGCTTACACACCTACACACACATAATACCTGAACACACACCTACACACACATAATACCTGAACACACACCTACACACACATAATACATGAACGCACACCTACACACACACAATACATGAACGCACAACTCACACACACAATACATGAATGCACAACTCACACATATTTACATGCGTATACTTGTGTGTTCCCTACACACACAATGCATGAACACACACCTACACACACAATACATGAATGCACAACTCACACATATTTACATGCCCATACTTGTGTGAACCCTACACACACATAATACATGAACGCACAACTCACACATATTTACATGCCCATATTTCAGTGGACCCTACACACACATAATACATGAATGCACAACTCACACATATTTACATGCCCATACTTGTATGGACTTGAGCATACAGGTGGATACAAGCAATGAAATAGAATGTAGCATCCGAAAGATATGTTTGCAGATTGTGGCAATACGCTAGATGTGGAAACAATTTGACTGAGGTATATAGGCTGAATTAAGTTCCGTGGAGTGGTAGGGAAGAAATGAAAGACCCTAAGTAATTATCTTGTTTGTACCAAAATTCACACACAAATAGCATAGATGGCATAGGTACCAGATCATTTAGTGAGAGGATGCTAAGTCATCTTACTAGGTGGACGGTTGGGAAGGGAGAA
This sequence comes from Protopterus annectens, assembly GCF_019279795.1. Lineage (NCBI taxonomy): Eukaryota > Metazoa > Chordata > Ceratodontiformes > Protopteridae > Protopterus > Protopterus annectens. Next base: position 1,744,470,185 of record NC_056744.1, on the reverse strand, counting down.
AAAAATCGTCAGTATGCTATACAGTTAGTGTTAATCAGGGTTAGTACAAGGGCATAGCCATTGTGCCTTAAGGAGTAGTTTTAGTTGGTGCTTAAAAAGTGGTAATGATGGAAGAAGTTGTAGGTTGGTGGGGAGTCTATTCCAAAACTTACCCACGGAATTAGAGAAAAGGGAGTCCCCTGCTTTATTATAGGATTTCTGGATGTTTACCTGTAATTTATTTTCGGAGTGAAGGGTAGTGAGGTTTCTGTAGGGAAAGATTAGGCTTTTGAGAATAGGAGTATTGTTAGGATGAAAGATTATCTTATGGGAGATTATAACTTGTTGAAATAGAAGCTGGTTTTGGAGTTCTAGCCAACCTAGCTGTATGATATTTATACAGTGATGTGTTCTATATGGAGACCCTGTGGCAAATCTAGCAATGTTATTATAGGAAGTTGTGAGTTTGCTTAGGTTAGATTTGGAAATATTAGTATAACTAGATAAAGCATAGAGGAGGGTAGAAATAAGGTGGGTGTGGACGATGGTGGTTCTGGCTTCAGAGATAAGGAAGGATTTAATCCTCTAGAGTGAGCCAAGTTTTATATTAACTGTTTTAATAGTGGTGTTAATGTGATTGTCAAAGCTAAGATGTTGGTCAATTGTTATGCCTAGAAGTTTGGTGGTTGGGTCAGGTACAATTACAGTACCATTGCTAGATTTACCAGTGAGATCAATAGGGGGAGACTTTAGTGAAGGAGTAAATGACAGTAATTTAGTTTTTTTAGCATTAAGTAGGAGACAACGTTGCAAGAACCATGTTTCAACTGAGTTAAATACTGTCTGGAAGTTTTGGAGCTCAGCAGATGAGGTGGCAGCACCTACTAGTGTGGAATCGTCTGAAATTGTATGCAGGTGGCTTGAGGAATGTTTAGTTTTAGATCATTGATGAATATAGAGAAAAGTAGAGGTCCCTGGATGGAGCCTTGTGGGACCCCAAGAGTAACAGGAAGAGGAGTGGAAAGGTTATTGTCCCAGAGGACAGCTTGTTTTCTGTTTTCTAGGTAGGATTTAAACCATCTTAAAGCGTGAGAGTTGGGAGAGAGTTGTTTTAGTATGTCTAGTAGTAGTTGATGGTTTACCATATCAGAGGCTTTTGATAGGTCTAAGAAGAGTGCTGTGGAGAGCCTGTTGTTGTTACAATGTATGTTGATGCAGTCAGTGAAGAATAGTAGGGTTATAGTAGTACTATGGTGAGGCCTAAAGCCATGTTGACAATCTGATAGAAGGTTATTTTGAAGAAGGTGTTCAAGTAGTTGGGGTGGATACATTTTTCCATTATTTTGGCTAGAGGGGAGAGTAGGGCTATGAGGTGAAAGTTAGATATTTTGGTGGAGTTACCACCCTTATGAAGTGGGATTATGTGAGAGATTTTCCAGAGAGATGGAATAGAACCTTCAGTAATGGATCTGTTGATTAGTATAGAAACAGGATAGGAGAGTACTGTAGATGCAATTTGCAGATATCCAGGTGGTAGGTGATCTGCTGATGGGGTACATGGTTTAAGTTTAGTCAGTACGGTAAAGATGAGAGATGTAGGCACTGGATATAGTTGAAAGGTTGGGGCTTTGCTAGTTATGGATAAAGTGAAGGAAGAGCTGACAGGGGTTAAGGAACTAGCAAGAGATTGTACAGTTTCAGTAAAAAAGGTGTTGAAGGTGTCAGCAATCTCCTTAGGATTAGTTAAGGAGAGGCCTGAGGGGGTTGGTGTCTTGGATTGGCCTGGGTGTAAAAGTCTATTAATAGCTGACCAGAAGGTTTGTGGGGTTTGTTGATGTTTGTCTTGGAGTTTAATGAAGTTGTTTTTTTTATCGAGGAGAATTATTTTTTTTGTGGTATTTGTACAGTGTTTGTAGTTCTGGTGATCAGTTGGGTTTTTAGTGTTTCTCCATTTAGACCAGATCTTATTTCTTAATAGGATTCTGTGTCTTGTCTCTTTAGTTAGCCATGGAGCAGCTTTACTTCTGGTTCTAATGGACCGACTAGGGGCATGGTATTCAAGTATTTGTAAGAATTTGGAATTAAATTAGGATATGGCTTCCTCAAGGGGGAGTTGTTTTAAGGGAGACCAGTCACAGGCTAGTAGCTCAGCTTGGAAACTTTCAGAATTAAAGGGTTTTTTGTTTTGTGTAGTTTTAAAGGTTGTTTGGTTAGGGATGAAAGTTTTTTGCCTAATTGTATAGGTTAGGAAGTGGTTGCTAATATCATCTGGAAGGGTGTCTGCTATATAAGTGAGGGAATGGTTTTTCACTAGGATCCAATTTAAGGTACTCTCTTTCCCACTGGGTTTAAGGATTCTGGTAGGGGTGGTGATAATTTGAGAAAAGCCATACAGGTTTATATGGGCTGATGGTTTGTTAGAGGTACAGCAATTCCAGCCTATATTGAAGTCACTGAGTACTATGGTTTCTTGAGGGAGGGAAGAAGAGAGCCAGCAGAGAATATTTTTCAAGGGAGTTGATGTTATTGCCTGGGGGTAGGTAAGAACAGATTATTTAAATAGATTTGGTGGTATTAACTTGAAGTTTAGTGCAAAGGACTTCTGCATTATTGTCTAAGGGTATTTATAGGTCTACTACAGACAAGTTTCGCTCAGATTTCTACAGTATTGCTCCACCCTTTTTAGTTATACGGTCTTCTGATATTATAACCTGGGGGGAATAACTTCATTGTCCTTTGTTCCTGCTTTGAGCCAGGTTTCTGTTAAACACAGAACATCAAAAGAATGTGTGTCAAATAGTGCATGGGGTTGGCTGATTTTGTTATTTAAGCTTTGTATGTTAAGATGGGCTGTAAGTAATGAGTTTGCAATTTTAGTGAGGGTAACTGGGATGGTTGGATGGGGTTGGAGGGAATTTAGAAGGGTGCTATTATTAGGTCCTGGATTGGGATGAATATCACCATGAAGTAAAGGGTGTTGTTGAAAAATAAGTGAGAGCTTAAGGAGTTTGTAGAGAATATATTGTGATTTTCTGGCTTGCTGGGGAGTAATATGGGCTCGCCTGTGATACTTTGGGGAGAGGTAGGTTGAGGTAGTGGTGATATTAGCATGGTTGTGGGAAGTAGATTGGGTGAAAGATGATATTTGTCTTAGTGGAGAGAGGGATGGAGTGAGGTGTATGTTTTCATATACAGTAAGCATATAAGGTATGAATAGTAGGTGTGTTGTAGCAAGAAAGAGGAACATGTTTGTAGGTTTAGGCTGATGCAATGAGGGCATGGTAGGAAGGAGGAGAGAGAGAGGTGAGAGAAAGTGGTTGAGGTAAAGAGCTAGTTAGTAGAGAGATAGTATAGTAGGCCTAGTAGTGTGGAGAGTAGTGAGGGTATGGGTATGTTTCTACTGTTCTGTGGTATATAATGAGGTAATTAGATAATTAGGAGAAGGGGAGTGGCCTGTGATGTATAAGTGTATGAGCACTGGGGGTTGGTGGAATTTGGGGGTAGGGTAGGGGAGCAGAGTGAGCCCGTAGGGTGAACGGAGCGGGTAGAGCCGGGTAGTGGAAGAGAAGACAAGCAAAACAATCAGTAAGAGTGAGAAATTAGAAGGTAAGTAAGTAGGGATGTGGGGTAAAGTTTAGAGGCTTTCAGGGATGGACTTTGGATGTCCAAGGAGTGCAGAGTGAGATAGAATCTAGGGGGACAGTACTTGAGGAGAGCAAATGGTAAGCAGAAATAAGGCTAGACACTCATATCAGCAAAAGCAGGTAATGAGAGGGAAAGGAAAGAAAGGGGCCAGAAGGCTAAGAGTAAGGTGCCACCTAGTGGCCACACACTAATGGCAGGAGGAGAGATGCAAAAAAAATGATCCCCAAGGGGGGGTCACAGGCCAGGGTAGTGACTGGAGAGATCCTGGTTAGGTAATTAGTGTGGGGGGGACAAGGAGCTAGGGCAACCTTGAGGCTGGAGGAGCTAGGGTTAAGACAATAATCTATTCACACACCTCCCAGTGAGCACTGGAGTTCCTCAAGGTTCTATCCTAGGCCCTCTTCTTTTCTCCATCTTTATTAATGATCTCCATACTGTTTTCCACAATCCACCTGTATACAATATGCTGATGACTCTACTCTTATCTGCACTGCTAAGTCTTCCTCCTCTCTCCACACCCTTACACAAAATGTGTTTAACACAGTTGAAAAATGGTTCACCCTACGCTGCCTTCTTCTTAACCCCAAGAAAACTAAGCTACTACTCTTTACTCCCACCATAAAATCTCCTCAGTTCCACTTCACTATTACCTCTGACAATGGAACCTGCATTTCCCCTGATTCTACTGCTCAACTACTTGGTATAACTATTGACCATAACCTCAGCTTTGATGCCCATGTTAATAATATTATAAAAACTGTTAATAAAAAATTAGGCTCCCTGTATAGAATAAAACCCTTCCTTATACCACTAGCTAAGAAATCCATTGCCCAGACTAATCTTACTTCCACCCTATTCTATGCATCTGGCATTTACACCAATCTACCAAAGCATAATCTCACCAAACTTGAAACTAGCTACAATAACATAACCAGATTTGCCACTGGCTCTCCGTACAGAACCCATCACTGCCTCAACCTTAAACAACTCAAATGGATAGAACTGCAAAATCAACTACAATACAATCAACTTGTGATTGCACAAAAAATCCTGCACCACCCTACTAATACTCCCATCCTCACTAATCTGATCTCCCCTTATAAAAATCTTTCAACACTACGCTCAGCTAATAAGCTACTTATTGCCAGCAACCCTTCTAATAACAAAGCAGGCGATTCCCTCTTCTCCAATGTTGTGGGTAGAATCTGGAACAAACTTCCTAATACACTCACCTCACTCTCATCCTCTCTAATATTTAAAAAACACCTTAGAGACCACCTTAAAATACATTGGCTTTGCCCCTGCTCAAAGCCTGATTGAATCTACTTTTCTTCTCTCCCCTCCCCTATTTCTTTTTCTCCTGCTTCCTTAACAATTACTCCCCATATCTTATGAACAACACTACTAAATAGTTTTGCTATTGTTCTAATGCTTTAGATTTTGATTGACTTCACATGAACCCTACTAAAGCATTAAGACTTGTTTATTTCTTACTTCTACTCTAATGAAACCTTACATTGTTCACAATTTATTAATTTTTTTTTCTTATCATGTCTTATTATGTAATGTGAAACTAGTCATTCTTAGAATATTTTGAATGTATTAAATCACTCATGTTGGAGCTTTTCTCCTCGGGCCTCTACTGAAAAGGGATATATATCCAGCTAGACTAGCCCGGTCAACAAATGTAAAATAAATAAAATAAAATAAAATAAAATAATGCTAGGAAAACAGGGGATGTGGCTGCTGGCTAACCTGGTGGGAAAGGTTGCTTAACCTAACAGAGGTACTCCAATATATGTTGTAATATTAAACAACAACACCATTACAGGACATACTTTCATGGAAGCTCTTTCAGGGGAAAAAAATTGGCTCTCAGAGAGCAGATAGGCTATGGTGGAATTCAGGACTGTGGTTCTGTTTCATACATGCAGGGCACTTCAGCTAGACAAGTGCAGGGGCAGGCAGAAACACAAAGTTTCATGGAAGTTCTTTCAGGGAAAAAAAATGGCTCTCAGAGAGCAGATAGGCTATGGTGGAATTCAGGACTGTGGTTCTGTTTCATCCATGCAGGGCACTTCAGATAGACAAGTGCAGGGACAGGCAGGAACACAGAGTAGAGGCAACCAGAGGCAGGGAGTGCACAGCAGCCAGGGACGGGGCAGGGAGAAATAAAGTGATGGTACTTAGACAGCCTCTTTCTCTCTCTCTGTCTCTCTCTCTCTCTCTCTATATATATATATATATGTTTGTATTCATGAACATATACCACTGTGGGTACATGCATAATGGACTCTATAGCTGTATGAGTATTTCAACTTGCACATCAACTGATCAATACAAATGAATAATGGGTGATGGTACTTAAAAAGCCTCTTTCTCTATATATGTGTGTGTGTGTGTGTGTGTGTGTGTGTGTGTGTGTGTGTGTGTGTGTGTGTGTGTATCTCAAATTCTTGCCCAAATGAATTGGGACAAGGGAATGTAATATATTGTGATCTCCCTTTATTAAGTGCCATCTGTAGCTATTAATGTAATCCATGTAAAAACTTAAGAAATCAGCACTGTTTTATCAGCCATCAAATTTCAGAATATTAACAAGTATCATAGTGTAATGCACTTGAAATGTGTGTAAATTGTGTAGACATAAAGTCACTTGACAATTACTTGATTAGCTATGCAAATCATTGAGTTGAGGCTTTGCTATTACATAAATAAATAATGCCTTAAACTATTATAGCAAAGTGAATGAATGAAAGGGTACACCACCCTTTTCAGTGTATCTTGATAGCCGCATAATATCACACATACCTTTTTGGACAGAGCTCAAGGATGGGAATATCTAAGTATGCTGTGCAAGAACTGTTGGGAAACTATGCAGGCAGATCGAAGAGAGTGCTATATATTTTGTCATTGAAGTCTGTGTGACAGAGTATTTGTCCTTCCATTGTTGTGTGATATAGCACTGATGAAAGTTAAGTTTAAAGAAATGGAAAGGTTGATAGCAGTCTTTGTGAGCAGCAGGGAGGTGAGTTCTGCCAACCAAAAGAAATCATCTCCACAGGGAGACGGCTCCACATGTTTGGATGCAAATTTCTTTTCATCAGTGAAAAGAACTCGCCTCTCTTTTCTGATGCAGGAATGCATTCAGCTCGACAGTGTCACTGACAATGTGTATTAAAATGGTATGAGTCCAGCTTTCGGCTTGAACCTGCTAAACTTCCAAGGTCTTATTAACATAAATTGAATAACTGCTTTTACTGTGAGGTACTTATGTATGCTAGATAGGGTAATCAAAGTGGCAGGCATTTGAAAGCTGTTATGCACCATTGTCATGCTGGCACAACTTTACATGGCCGTTTACCTATTCCTCTGGAAAATATCTTCCCTTTTATCATTACACATAGCATTTACACTGCACTACACTGAGTTCAGTAATCACCATTAATTAGTCTACTTGTCTTGTAGCTTATTTCATATTGCTTCTGAGTCTGAATACATGCAAATCTTATTTCTTACTTCATTTATTGCTTTATTTGACTGCTTAGTCTGAGTAGGCAGATGACCGGGCTCAGCAGTCACCCTATGGCCAAAGGCTCCAAGTGATACCTGGTATACAGTAGATTATAAAAGTAATCACAAATACATAATGATATTAATCGCATATAGGTTCATGAGATGCATCCTGTTTAGACCAATAACTGGACAGTGTGTGACAGTACGCACATGCAGTTGCATCCTGTACATAGTTAAAGTATAATTTCTTACAGATATCAAGGTATCTTCCTGCAGATGTAAGGATCCTCTTATGCCTAGTCACAGTCACAGTGATACGATATAAAATAGTAGTAGATGCAGGAATTCTCAGCCTATACACAGTCACTGCTGAGGAAGAATTTGTAACACACTTCAAGATTGAAAGAGATTGTTGCATAGCTTACACTGAGGAACAAGTAGAGACTGAGAGAAGGAGGGTAGATGGAGACTACAGAGGAGAGAGTGAAAGGAGGGGTAGTTGATAAAAGATTGGAGGCTACAGTTTGATAAAATTGGGTTAGTGCCAAATGTAAGTCCAGAATTCAAGTAGATTATCTGTTAGTGTTTTTTGTGAAACAGTTGGTGCTAGAAATGATTCTTGGGGATATGGGGGCAATGTATTCCAAGCATCTGCAACTGACTGCCTATACAGAAGTTTGCCAATTGCTCTGTTGGCTTTGTAGATCTGAAGGAGGTGGTGGTCTCAGCTATGGAGTGTACGAGTACTACTGTAGGGACTGATGAGTGTAGTGAGAGCAGGACTGTATAGGTCTTGGTTTAATATGGAGTGTAAGAGTACTACTGTAGGGACTGATGAGGGTAGTGAGAGCAGGACTGTATTGGGCTTGCTTTAATATGGAGATGGTGGTCTCAGCTATGGAGTGTACGAGTAGTACTGTAGGGACTGATGAGTGTAGTGAGAGCAGGATTGTATAGGGCTTAGTTTAATATGGAGTTACGAGTACTACTGTAGGGACTGATGAGGGTAGTGAGAGCAGGACTATATTGGGCTTGCTTTAATATGGAGGTGGTGGTCTCAGCTATGGAGTGTACGAGTAGTACTGTAGGGAGAGCAGGACTGTATTGGGCTTGGTTTAATATGGAGTGGGTGAGGATGAGGTTGATGCAGATTGAGTTAATAGCTAAAATCATGCCAGTGTTGGTTTTATTCAGATAGGTTGTCTTGTGAAGGATAAGGTAGACTGATGACAAATCTAGCAAGTTTGTGACATATATGTTCCATCATGGACAATAGTTTGGTTTGTAGGTCAGTGAGGGTTGAAACAGCATATAGTAGGGTTGGTAGCAGGTAAGGCTGTGCCACTGAGAGTTTTTACTTCTTTTCTCAGGAATTGTTTATTTCTATGAAGCAGGCCAAGTTTGTGGTGAGTACTGTTGATGCAGGTTTGGATATGTACATCACAGTATCATAGGAGGTTACTAGGCTATTTGCCCTGAGTCCCTTATAAGCCTAGCTAAGAGTTTAGCCCATGTTTAGACAAGTCAGCACCCAATGCCCCTGTCAAGCATGGACACAGGTTGAATACCAGGGGTGTAGTTTCTGTTTCCCATTCAGTTATCCAGGTTGCACTTAAATATGGATAAAGTGGTTCTCTGCTTGAAGTGCAGAGGGAGTCTATTCCACAGATGGGGGAGTCTCTGGGACACAAATCTGCCCCGTTAAGAAGTCCAGACCAGGTTGAGGCCACATGTATGAGTTACTTGAGTGGAGCTTAACGTGTGGATATGCTGCAGTCCCATCAAGGCGTGGTCCATGATAGCCTTGCATGCCAGACAGAGGTCATCTCTGAGGAGTCTGTATGAAACTGAGTAGATGGTTAGGGCTTTTAGCATATCTGTGTATTGTAGATATTTGAGGCCTTCAGGTGAGGAACCTCTGCTGCATGTGCTTTTCCCAGTACATGGCAAAATGAGTGCTGTACTCAAGGCTGGGCCTTACAAGGGCAGAATACAGGGATGTCATGATGTAATGGAAGAAATGCAAAGACAAATTTAACTATTACATTGAATTGTAATCAGCTATCACACTCTCACACTTGCAGACATTTGTTTTGTGCAATATTGGTACTAGAGTCCCATTTTTGGATACAGTGCTGGATATTTCAAATGGGTATAGTTTAGTTACTTCTATAAATAAAAAATTTGAAGGTGGTTTTCAGTATGTACATGGCACTAGTGACCATCCACCTCATACTTTGCAGGCTTTGCCTTATGGAGAGATGCTAAGGGTTTATAGGTTATGCAATGAAGCATGGACATGGGATAGAGAATTGCTTGCTATGGCAGAAATCCTTTATAGCTAGGGGCTATAGCCAACAAATAATGAAAGACAGCTATGAGCGTCTGAATAATAATGAAAGACAGAGTTATTATCAGTGTAAAGCTAGATCTGAAAGATATGGGGTCAAAGTTATAAACATCATGAAAATAATAAGGAAATTATATATTTTGTGTCCACATTTGGATGCTTTACTGAAGAATTTGTAAAAATTATCAAACAGTTTTGGGATTATTTATGTTCCTTAAATAATATTCAAACATGGTTAAATTTAAATTTGAAATTCTCTTTTCGTAGGGGTAATAATATAAAAGACTTTTTAGTTAAAAGTAAATATGAGCCACCTTTGGATGCATTGCATCAGAATATTACTTTAGTTGGTACTTATCCATGTAATAAATGCAAAGCTTGTAAATATATTGTACCTGAATTTTCATATATTAATGGTATTAGATTTAATATCAAACAACAATTTTCTTGTATTTCTGAGTGTGTTATATATGCTTTACAATGTCCATGCCATAAGATCTATATTGGTGAAACGAAACGTGCCTTTAAGGTGAGACTCTTAGAACATGTGAGGGACATTGAAAATAAAAAGGAAACTAGCCCTATAGCCATGCATTTTTTGAATGTACATAATGGTATTAGTAAAGGACTACAGGGCACTGTTTTAGAACAAATACAAGTTAATGGTTACAATAATGCAGATATTAAATCAGTTCTTTTGTATAAAGAAGCTGTATACATGTTGAAGTTTAAAACAATGTCTCCTTTGGGTCTAAATGAGGACTTTAATTGGAGAGTGTTATTTAATTAATTGCCAACTTTTATTGGTTAATTGTATAATTGGCAATTTTGTTTTAGTATAAAATGTACTGTGGTTTCTGATGGTTTTTACTCCTTGAAGGCTGTGGCCGAGACGTCAGAGTTCTTTTTAAATGAACTGCTGTTGGTGGATCGCTTGGCTGTTGTTTTTTCCTTCAGGTGAGGAACCTCTGCTGCATGTGCTTTTCCCAGTACATGGCAAAATGAGTGCTGTACTCAAGGATGGGCCTTACAAGGGCAGAATACAGGGATGTCATGATGTAATGGAAGAAATGCAAAGACAAATTTAACTATTACATTGAATTGTAATCAGCTATCACACTCTCACACTTGCAGACATTTGTTTTGTGCAACCCAGACACAGTAGGCCACCAGCACATGTGGACTTCATGAGGTACTGGCCGCTAACTCGACATCATTGCCAGCTCCTACTTCTGTCAGTAGTACACAATTAATACCATGTGTGCGTTTGACCACATTGCTGATGGTCCTTGAGATCAGAGGGACACTTGCATATCAATCAAAGTCATCTGCTAACCTGATTATCTATAGATGTTCAAACATGGTCAAAAGATAAGAAAAGTAATTCTGAAAGTAAATGCGTTGACTTTTGTTAGAAAAATATGTATTAATATGTGTGTATTAGTGCTTTTTAGAAGGCCAAAAGGGTTAATACATTTATTCTGTTTCATGCTGCACAAATCCATATTAATGGCAAATGCTTTCTGGCCTTGTATTTTGCCAGCACAGCTAAAATCTTGTTTATGTCTTAGGAAATGTACTGAGAAGCAGATGATTTTCTGCTAGGTTAGGAAAATAATGAATAGAACAATACTGCTTTCTATAATGTTATTAAACTTAGACAATTAGCCCTGTCTGTGTTATGAGAACATACACAGCTGCAGGAATAATAGATAAGTAGAACAAAGACTGCTTGAAGAATATGAACTATAATCTGTGATTGCTTTGTGCTCGAATGAGTAGAGTACCTTGAAATGTAACACAGCACTGTAGAAATAATTGCAACTAGCTGCTGGTCTCCAAGGCCATGTTATTTTTCGAAAAGTTTTCTCATGAATCTAGAAATGTTATGTCATGTCAGCAGAAAATCATGAACAACATCTGCTGTGAAAAACAATATTGTAGGCTTGTGTTTAATTACGTCAGCTTAGAAGGCAATGCTTTTGTAAAACAGTATAAGAATGGCTTCACTTCCTGTTACTAATCAGACAAACTCTGTATTTGCATGTTTTTGTCTCCTTGCCGCAAGAATTAAAGTGCCTTAACCTGAACCTTACGTGTATTGGTCTTTGAAGTTTTTTCCTTTGACAGATTGGTCCTTCGAGCTGGAGACCTCCACTTCGACCGGATCAGACAGGCCAGGTGGCTTGAAACCATACGGGGAAGAAACCACATCGGTTCTTCTTATTTGAAAAGACCTCGACTGATTTGTCATACAAAAGAGGCCAGCCACTTTCTGATCTGTGACTGAAGGGCGGGTTTACCTCGAACCAGGCGATAAATCACGAGGGCTCAGGTAAGGTGAGATTTACCTTTTTTCTGTTTTAGATCAGGGACTTGATTTGCATTTTGTTTTGCCGGGGACAAAAAGATTGCTGTCTTGTCATAGATCAGGGAAACAGAATAGGTAGGCAGTCTGGAGATACTATAAAATCCCGTGGTACCACGTAAAAATAAGAAGGGTTACGTAACATTTCAAAGGTTAGAACAAAATGGGAAATAAGTGCACAAAAAGATCCCAAACTCCGCCGTTAACTGAGGAAGCAAAATTTATGCAATCATAACGTGCCAATAATTTTAAATACTACTCAAAATGGGTTAATAAGTATGAATTTGATGGCAAATTAGAAAAATCCTCGCTTGTTAAACTTATCAAACAGCTTAAAACCGATTCTAGAGGTCGCGTAAAAAAGCAACGTCAATTAGGGATTCCTCAGGCACACAGGTGGATTGAGGAAGCAAACCGTAGGGAACAAAAGAGTAATAATTCAAAAGCAATGTTTCTAGATAAAGAGGATAATAACTTAGTAATAGCATCGGCCCCTCCACCCCCTCCGCTTCCTTTACCAGAATACAAAGCAAGCGGACAAGCTGGTCCACCCCCGCAATACCCTGCTATTCCTGCAAAACCAAAACCATTTGTCAGAGATCCCATCGAGACTAGGTCTCGAGCACGAAACTCAAGGGGGGATATTGAGTTGTATCAAATAAATAGAAATTCGCGATCTATGAGTGAAGAGGAGATATGCCCACTCATAGAAGTACCTAATCCTCAGGCAGGACAAGAAGGACAGGACCCAACTCTCGTAGTATACAGACCATGGACACTGGAAGATATCCGGAAAGCCACTGAGGGAATTCCCCATCCAAAAGTTAATTTTAGAAAATTTTTAGAAGACCTACAAGGCATGAGGTTAAGTTATAACTTAAATGGAGAAGAAGTAGAAAAAGTAGTTAGACAAATCGTGGGACCAGATTGGCACATGATCAGTGGCAACTGGAATCCCCATGACGCAGAACACAAACCCCTCCCACATAGTAGCGCAGAGTTAGACAACAGAGTGAAAGGTCTTACAGACCGAATCTCTGAGAAATGGAAGCCTAGGGCAGACTGGACTTGCATTAATCAATGCATCCAACAAGAAGGTGAAACTGTTGACAGATATTATGCCAGACTATTAGAGTGTTTTAATAACCATTGTGGAATGCAGGTACCTGAAGATCAAACACATGATTCCCTGTATGAGCAGCAATTAAAGAATGCATTTTTAAAAGGCAGTATTGCACCCATAAGCAGCTTTATTACAAAGCACATGGTAGATCATCGTACAAGTAGACTACAGTCACTACTTGAATATGCTAGACATGCCAAGAGGCATTTTAACAGCAAAAAGAAAAAGAAAGCCCAAGTATTTTCTGTAGAAGATGGAGCAGAAGTTTATGTAGTACAGTCCGGGAAAAAGGGCAAGAAAAATGCCCAGGGAAACAAACAGTCTGATCAACGATCAGAGGACTTTGAAGGGTGAAAGAAAAGGGGAGAATGTTTTAAATGCGGTAAAAAGGGACACTTGGCAAGAGATTGCAAGAAAAACAAGAAGGCAACCGCAGAAGATAAGAAGGGTGAGGACTGACTATATGATAGCCAGGAATCACTAGAAGAAAATAACCAAGAAAAGACAAATGCAAATGTGATGGATAGAGTAGAGGATGTGACAGAAGAAATAGAGGAAGTGCATGAAGCCACAGATGGTGAAGAAAATTAAATTTTAGACTTAGCTTTATTGAGCTTGGAGCTCTATTTAGCAGACACAAAACCGGAAGTTACACTTCTGGTAGAAGGGAGGGAAGTCACATTTTTGTGTGACTCAGGGGCCTCATGGACCCTGATGCACTCCTCCAAACTACCAGAGAACTCAGAGTCACCTGATTACATATTAGTGAAAGCAGCTAATGGACAGCTGTATCGGGAGCCCCTCTCCCATAACATTGCGATAACTGATCCTGTTTCAGGATTAACCCAGAAAAGCAAAATTGTCATTTCTGCAAAATGCCCAATAAACCTCTTGGGCAGAGACCTTATGCAGCTATTTGGCATAGCAATAGTTCCAACTATGCAGGGTATGGAAGCACAGCGACAAATTGATACTTTTGCAATGCGATCGGAGGGTGAAACATTTTATTGGTACAGCCAGGACTTGGTTACGACTGGTCCAGGGGCAGTAACCGAAGAGCTGATGAACGTAGCCATTAGCAAGTTCCCCTCCCTTGACACTGATAAACAACATTTGTTGCAATGTACTCTGTATTATTGTAGCACACCAGGACCTGACAAGGAATATGAACAAGAGTTGTTTAGAAACCGTGCAAACAGATTAGTATTGCGTAATCTATACTGGGATATGGAAGGGAACAGTGTAGTTAGCTGTTCATTACCCCTGGAGTTCTTTGCACTTTATAAATCTAATCGATTACCACATGTAAGCTTAACCAAGGACAAAAATGTGAAATGGGCAGACCTAGGAGAAAAAGTCACGAGATGGGAAAAACAGACAGAGTTAGAATTGTCAGAACAGGGAGTACAAAAGCAGAAGTTAAATTGGATAACACAGACACCCCCAGCTGGACACTTGCAGTCAAGCGAGGACAGCTGATTAGCACTCTTATCAGAAGAGGAAGAAGATGCCTTACAAAGCATACCAGAAACTCTCTGGTCAACAGGCAAATCAGATGTAGGACCAGTTACTATCACGCCAAAATCAGCATTTAGACCACAAAAGAGACAGTATCCCTTGCGAAAAGATGCAGAGGTAGGAATCAAACCTATTATAGCAGCTTTACTTAAGGAAGGAGTACTGGTGGAATCACCTGATTCACCATGTAACACACCCTTATTTCCTGTTAGGAAAGCAAATGGAGAATGGTGTATGGTCCAAGATTTACAAGCTGTAAATGATGCAGAAATACCAAGGGCACCTACGGTGCCAGATCCACACACCCTGTTAAATGACTTGAAACCTCAACAAAAATATTTTTCTGTGGTAGATATTAGCAATGCGTTCTTTTCGATACCGATACACTCTGACAGCCAACATTGGTTTGCATTCACATTTCAGGGGAAAAGGTATACATACACGCGACTACCACAGGGATATTGTGAAAGCCCAACAATATTCTCACAACAGATGGCAAGTAACTTGGTGGGATTTACCCCACCGAGAGGCAGTCAGATTTTACTTTATGTTGATGACATCCTGCTGGCAGCCCCCACCCAGCAAGATTGTAAAGAAGATACAGTAGTGTTGTTACAATTTTTAGCCGTTCAAGGACATAAAGTAAACAAAAGCAAATTGCAACTTTGGAGAAAGCAAGTTAGTTACCTAGGATATGTAATATCCAAATTGGGCAGAACATTAGATGAGGACATAAAAATAGCAATTTTACAAGCACCGAAACCCACTACCAAGAAGGAAATGATGTCCTTCCTGGGTACGACCAATTTTTGTTGTTTTGTTGGAGCTGGATCCCAAATTATGCTTTGGAATCTGCACCTCTGACCAACTTGATATACAAGAAGCCTATGGCAGCACAAGATTTATTACAATGGGCACCAGAAGCAGAATCTGCTTTCTGCAAACTGAAACAATTGATAGCATCCTCATTAGTTTTAGGATTACCAAACTATCATAAACGTTTTTTCCAAACTGTAGATTGTAAGCAAGGATATATGACATCAGTGCTAACACAACAGCATGGGGATAAGCAATGCCCCATTGCTTACTATTCATCACAACTGGACCCAGTGGCGCGGTCTTTAGCCCACTGTGTACAAGCAGTAGTCGCAGCCGCAATGGCAGTACAGACTTCGGCCTCAGTAGTGTTGTTCCACCCTCTCACATTGAGAGTGCCTCATGCAGTCGCGATTATTTTACTGCAAGAAAAAGTAGCTTCAGAAGCATTTGTTTTGAATGAGGAATAACAACCTTCTGAGATTTTAGACTTAGAAATGTTAAAAACAATGCAGACACTTACTATGCAGGTTGAGAAACAAAGACGGATAAAACGAGGAGAAATTCTCAAGGAAGGGCTGTACATCTCCAAATAGGGAAAACCGATATTGCCATCTAACTTGTTTAGATATGCAGCTTTGTTGAGCCATGGGCAATGCCATGTCTCAACAGGGGGATGGTACAGTTAGTGAACCGAGTGTTCACAACATATGGATTCAAAAACTACACAAAAAAGTTTTGTTTGTCATGTCACGTTTGTAATAAACATCATGCACAAGGGGCGTTAAAGCCCAAGCAAGGGAGTTTCCCTACACCACCGTATCCGTTCCATACTATCTGTATGGATTTCATAGAACTGAACAAATGCGAAAATAAGAAGTATTGTCTTGTCATTGTAGATATGTTTTCCAAATGGGTGGAAGCTTTTCCGACCAAAAATCCAGACGCAGCTATTGTTGCGAAAACCCTTGTTAAAGAAATTATTCCTAGATTTGGCATATCGGAAAGGATCTACAGTGACAATGGCACACATTTTGTAAACCAAACCATACAACAATTGAGCAAGTATTTCGGAATTTCTTTAAAAAATCATTGCGCGTATCACCCTCAATCTGCAGGATTGGTAGAGAGGCACAATGGGACATTGAAAAATAAGTTAAGGAAGCTTATTGAGCAAACACATAGAAACTGGGTATACTGTCTGCCCCTGGCACTGTTGATCATGAGAACTGTTCCGCATTAAGAAGGTTCGTGGTCTGCACTCTTGTGGGAGGAGAGGCTGGACTCTGCCCTTCTGAGCTGGGAATTTCTGGTTAAAGGCTTAGAGTGCCTGCATATTTGAACTGTTTCTTACTGAAATTGGTACACCTTGTTTGCTGTAGCATAGACTAGATCCAGGCCTGCTGAATCTAGCTTTGTTTATATGCTTGTTGTTTCTTTGCTTGTTATTTCCCTGAAACGCTAATTCCACCTAAAACGCGGCTTTTCAGCACTTCTGTGGATCCCTAGTGATATCTGCATTGCTTACTGTACTTATTTCCTTGTTTCACTTGAATGAAAGTTACTGTTTGTCGTTTTTGCATTTAAGTTACCTGTAGCACATTGCATTTAAGTTACCTGGCACTTGCTCATTAAAGCAATTATATAATTATATAAGTCAGCACTAAAAAATTAAAAGCACTACACTCTCACAAGCTCCCCTTGAGTACCTTGTTCCCCATTGGCCCTTTTTTTCAATTATAAAGGAATTCCCAGTACTATTCTAGCATGTCCAAAGGTCAGTTGTCAATCTCCTCTCTGGTCTAGCTGGTGAATCTGGGAATCTTGAGGCAATGTTACAACTGCCTCATGTACACAGACAACCCTCTCCTCCTCCCAACAAATTCCAACACATGTGAGAGATGCAACCAATGCCAGAAGTCTCAACCTCAAGATGCACGCACTCGATGCCCTTCTCAGTATGGAGAACATCGATGTCTGTGCTGTGACAGAAACCTGGTTCAAGGCTCCTGAGAGCACCCCAGCACTATCAGGTTTTACCTCATATCATGCGTTCCGGCCCCAAAACCCGGACAACACCAAGAAGAAAGGAGGAGGGGTATCCATATTCATCAAGGACACCCACACCTCAAGATTGGTGGCATCGCACGATGCATCGGAAACCATCCAGGTGCAGTTAACCATAGGCAAGACTGCTCTGCAAATTGTAGCATGTTACAGGCCAACTCAGGAATCTCATATGGCCTTCCTGAAAACACTGGAGGGGATAAATGTATCTCCAACCACCATCATACTAGGTGACTTCAACTACCCAAATATAGACTGGGAACACTACTCAAGCCCAAACACTCTAGCCCAAAAGTTCCTGGAATTCATAAACTCAAATGCCATGGAACAACTAGTCACCATCCCCACAAGAGGAGAGAACATACTTGATCTCATCATCACAAACATGGGAGCACAATGTTCAGTGCCAGAAGTATACCCCTCACTGGTGAGATCTGATCACAAACTAATCTCGCTGGAGGTCCTCATCCCGCCCCACCTGAAATGAAAAAGACCACAGTAAAGAATTTCTCGAAAGCCGACTTCACACTCCTAAAGACTAGTGTGGTCTCCTTTAAGGCCCCTGAGCCAGCGGTTAACATTACTCAAACCGCAGAATCACTGACAAATGCCTTCTACCAGCACCTGCAGGGCTGCATGGATCAGGCAATCCCAAGCAAAACAAAGACTCTTTGTACCAAAGGCAAGCGTCCAGTTTGGTGGACCCCAGCCATAAACAAACTCTACAACAAAAGGAGAAAGCTACTACAAGATAGAGCAAAATCCTTAAAAGGTAAGACACCGCTGATCACTATAAGTAAAAAGCTGAGAGCTCTCATAAAATCATCCAAAGCTAATTTTGAGAGAAAAATAGCTAAGGACTCTAAAGACAACCATAAGTCATTCTTTAGCTATGTCAGAAACCTAGGAGGAAACTCCCAGATATGCTCAGAATTAGTTCATAATGATGTGAAGATTACTGATCCTACAGACATTGCCAACATACTGGCTGACAGGTTCAGTGCAAACTTCTCCCCCCCTAAAGGAGAGATATCTATACCAAATGATTGTAGCCCCCAAACATCTCTAACGCCCAGGTGAGAACTGCTCTCACCAAGGCAAAGAACACAGCATCCATGGGACCTGATGGTGTCCCCGGCTGTGTGCTCCATGAACTCAACGAGGAATTAAATCCACAGTTAGGACAGCTGTTTAATCTTAGTCTCGCCTCCGGATACGTACCCAGGGAATGGCTGGCGACTGTGGTCCCACTCCACAAAGGCGCTTCCACCGACCCTGGAAATTACCGCCCCATTAGCTTGACAAGCCTTATCTGCAAAGCCATGGAGAGGATCATAATGGATCTCATAAATAAAGACATAGGGAATTTGCAGACTTTGGATTCAACCCAGTTTGGCTTTGTCAAAGGCAGATCATGCCTTCTAAACTTGGTCGACTTTTTGAAACAGTCACCAAGGCCATTGATGAGGAAAGGCAGTCCATACAGCCTACCTAGACCTGGCGAAGGCTTCGATACAATACCCCACTCGGGTATCATTGAAAAACTCATCAACTTAAATGTAAACCCATACATTACAAGATGGGTTGCAAACTGGCTGAGACAGAACACACAGGGTCAGGGTTGCTGGTGCCATGTCAGACTCAAAGCCTGTCACAAGTGGTGTCCCACAGGGCTCAGTCCTGGGCCCACTCTTGTTTGGCATCTACTTTTCTGAAGTACAAGCAAACACAGGAGGGTTATGGCTGACAAAGTTTGCAGATGACTGCAAACTGGGTGCCATAGTTGAAAACACATCCGACACAGATATCCTCCAGAAGGGTCTCATAGAAACGGATAACTGGTGCCAGAGCCATGGCCTTAAGTTAAATGCCAAGAAATGCATAGTCATACCCTTCGGGAAAAATAAGGTCACCCCTAGCTACCAAATAGGTGGCAATCCCCTGAACACAGAAGAAGTTATTAGGGACCTAGGAACCCAGGTTGACAGTAGCCTTTCATTCGACAGTCATATTGCTAAAGTGGTTAGGAAGACCTTCTACATTGCCCACCTATTCATGAAGGGATTCACATCCAGATCAAGGGAAGTCATGGTCCCCCTATACTCATCACTCATCAGACCAATGATTGAGTACAATGCCCCATTCGGAATGTACCTGACCCGACACTTGCAGCAGCTGGAGAGGCCACAAAAGTTCCTCACCAAAAGGATAAAGGGTCTCAAAAATCTGTCTTATGCTGCCCGACTGAAAGAACTCCAGTTATATTCAGTTGCGTGCAGCTTGCTCAGAGGGACCTATGCCTGACATACAAGGCAATGTCAAACCCAGACCTGATGAACATGCTTCATCTCAAAAATCTAGATCCTCAGAGCCACAAGGGCGGCAGACTTAAACCTAGACACGGTTATTAATAGGACGTGCTGGAGGGATAGATTCATCACCCAAAGACTCCCTATGCTGTGGAACAAAATCCCGGTTTATGTGAGGCAAAGCACCTCGCTGGCCTTGTTTAAGAGAAATCTTGACCAATGGATGGGAGATCGCAGATACACCCCAGGGGTTACCTCAGTGTCACTGCTAGACAGAGGCACAGCTAAATAATGGGCATAGTTTCTCCTACCTAAAGGGGAGGCGTAAGCCACAAAACTATGGGCTAGGCTTATAAATGCCTTCGGGCAGATAGCCTAGTATGAACCTATGAACCTATGAACTAGAGGCTAAGCTCTCTCAACTCAGTACTGGCGTAACCAGTCAGGAGGAGAAGGAAACCATACTCACTACAATTCCAGTCTCACATAGACCTACCACGACAGCAAACCAAACACATAAACACACAAAAACATACTTGGAGGCTCTAAATAAAAATCTTCCTAAGCAGCAGAGACTCCAAAGCAGACACCCAAGCAACCGCTACCCCAAAACAAAACACGTGCAACACATAGCTCACAAAGCCAGTGTGCTGAACAGTCACAGCCCTTAAGGCTAAACAACACACCTGATACACTTGTAATAGGTGACTCTATCATCAGGCACAATGACTTCCCGCTCACCAGGCTGAACAAGGAGAAGGTCATGGTGAGCTGCCTGTCGGGCGCTAGGATCCGCCACATAACACAAGCACTCAGGTCACTCCAAGGCAAGTACAAATATGACTCAGTCATTGTCCATGCTGGTGTGAATGACCTGAGACGTACCTCCCTGGACTACATGAAAAGGGACATAGAGGAGCTCTCTGAGCATGTAGCCCAGGCCGGTATGACCCTGACCTTGAGTAGCATCTTACCCTCACCAAGAATGATGCCACAATATGAAGACAAGATGATCAATTTCAACAACTGGCTTAAGTATTGGTGTCACTCAAAGGAGATCCAATGCCTGTCAGCCTGGGATGACATGCTCGACAAGCCATGATGCTTCGCTAGGGATGGCTTGCACCTATCACCCCTGGGCTTTCGGATATTGGCAAAGGCACTTTCTACCTCCATAGTGCCTTTTTTAGGCGAGGCTCAAAAGACAAACCCACCTCCATAGGTATCACAAGGGATAAGAAACTAAGAGTAATGCTACTCAATGCCAGAAGTCTAAACCTCAAGATGCACTTCGAAACTCTCCTTAGCATGGAGAACATCGATATCTGTGCAGTAACAGAAACCTGGTTCAAGGCTCCCGAGAGCACCCCAGCACTACCAGGTTATACCTCATACCATGTTTTTCGGCCCCAAAACTTGGACCGAACCACAAAAGGAGGGGGAGTATCAATATTCGTCAAAGATACCCACACCTCCAGGTTGGTGGCACAGTATGAAGCATCAGAGACTATCCATGTGCAACTAACAGTGGGTAAAACTGCCTTCCAGTTTATAGCCTGCTACAGACCACCCTCCCAAACCCAGGAACCCCACTCGGACTTCCTGAGAACACTGGAAAATATGAAGGTCTCTCCAAACACCATTATATTGGGTAACTTCAACTACCCAAACATAGACTGGGAGCATTACTCTAACTCCAACACCCTAGCCCAAAGGTTCCTAGAATTTATAAACTCAAATGCTATGGAACAACTTGTTGCCACTCCCACAAGAGGGGAAAACATACTGGACCTGATCATCACCATCATGGGGACTCTATGCTCCAGACCAGAAGTGTATCCCTCACTGGTAAGATCAGACCATAAACTAATCTCACTAGATATTCACATCCCGACCCCAGCCCTGCCCAGAAAACCACAGTGAAAAACTTCTCTAAAGCAAATTTCACACTCCTCAAAACCGAGGTGGAATCCTTCAAAGCCCCCGGGCCTGTGGAAAATATGGCCCAGACCGCAGAATCCTTTATAAACGCATTCTATGAACACCTTCAGGAATGCATGGATCATGCAATCCCAAATAAAACCAAGACCCAATATTCCAAAGGCAGGCATCCTGTCTGGTGGACCCCAGCCATAAACAAACTATACAATAGAAGGAGGAAGCTACTACATGATAGAGCAAAATCCCAAAAAGGGAAGGCATCTCTGATCAGTATTAGCAAAAAACTACTGGCACTCATAAAATCGTCTAAGGCTAGCTTCGAGAGAAAAATTGCACAGGACACTAAGGACAATCACAAGGCTTTCTTTAGTTATGTTAGGAACCTGGGTGGGAATTCCCAGATATGCTCAGAATTAGTCCAACATGACAAAAAATACACTGAACCCACAGACATTGCCAACATCCTAGCTGACAGGTTCAGTGCAAACTTCTCCCCTTCCCACCAAAGGGCAAATATCTATCCCAGCAGAGTGCTGCCCCTGACATCTCAGATGCTCAGGTAAGAGCCCTCTCCAAAGCAAAAAACACAGCATCAATGGGACCAGATGGTGTCCCGGGCTGAGTCCTACATGAACTCCAAGAAGAACTAAACCCAAACATAAAACTACTGTTCAATCTCAGCCTTACTACAGGATATGTACCCAAAGAGTGGCGTACAGCAACAGTGGTCCCTCTCCACAAAGGTGGTGCCTCAAAGGATCCTGGAAACTATCGCCCCATAAGCCTGACTAGCTTTGTCTGCAAAGCTATGGAAAGGATCATCATGGACCTCATAAATAAAGATATTGGGGACCTACAGACACTGGATCCTACCAAGTTCGGCTTTGTTAAGGGCAGATCCTGCCTCTTAAACCTGGTTGATTTCTTTGAAACAGTCACCAAGGCCATTGACGAGGGGAAGGTGGTCCACACAGCCTACCTGGACCTCGCAAAAGCCTTCGATACAATACATCACTCGGGCATTATAGATAAGCTCACCAGCTTAAATATAAACCCCTATGTCACTAGATGGGTTACAAACTGGCTCAAGGACAGAACCCACATGGTTAGAATTGCTGGAGCCATGTCAGACTCCAAACCAGTTACAAGTGGCTTCCCACAAGGCTCAGTCCTGGGACCTCTCTTGTTCAGTATATATTTCTCGGAGGTACAGGCCAACATGGAAGGATTGTGGCTGACCAAGTTCGCAGATGATTGCAAACTGGGTGCCATAATCGACTCTCCAGCCGACACAAGCATCCTACAAAAGGGCCTCATAGAAACAGACAACTGGTGCCAAAGCCATGGCCTCAAGCTAAACGCCAAAAAGTGTATAGTCATCCCCTTTGGCAAAAACAAAGTGCCCACAAATTACCACATAGGTGGTAATCCATTAAGTATGGAAGAAGTAATTAGGGACCTAGGGACCCAAGTTGATAGCAATCTCTCATTCGACAACCACGTGGCCAAAGTGGTTAGAAAAACATTTTATATAGCCCACCTAATCATGAAGGGATTCACATGTAGATCAGGGAGGTCATCGTGCCTCTTTACTCATCCCTCATCAGGCCCATAATTGAGTACAATGCCCCTTTTGGGGTGTACCTTACCAGACACCTGCAGCAACTGGAAAGACCCCAAAAGTACCTCACCAAGAGGCTCAAAGGGCTCAAACAGATGAAATATGATGCCCGATTAAAGAAACTCCAGCTCTACTCAGTGGCATACCGCCTGCTCAGAGGCGATCTGTGCCTGATGTATAAAGCCATGTCTAACCCGGAATTAATGGACATGCTGTACCTCAGAAAATCCAAATCCCATAGAACTACGCACTCAAGAGACTTGAACTTCAGCACTGAAATAAATAGGACATGCTGGAGGGACAGATTCATAACCCAGAGGCTCCCTTCACTCTGGAATAAAATCCCAGTCCAGGTTAGGCAGATTCCCTCATTGACTCTCTTCAAGAGGAATCTTGATGAGTGGATGGGAGATCGTAGATTTACCCTGGGTATCACTTCTGTGTCACTGTTAGACAGAGGCACAGTATACTAACCTCGAAAAAGGGAATAGCAAAATTAATTTAAAATGGGTGGCGAAAGCCAAACACACTCTGGCTAGGCTTGTAAATGCCCTAGGGCAGATAGCCTAGTATGAACCTATGAACAATGGACAAAATGCACTATCTGTAAGGCTAACCTTTGCATGAACCCTTATCATGCAAGGCATATGAAATGCAGAGAGAGTTGTAGCGGAATCATGGTAGTAACCACGTTGTTTCATGAGTAAATTCTTCACTAAACACCATATCTGAGGGTTAACAGAAAGCATGTTATTCATGTGTGCGAGATTATGGATTGTAGTGTATACCATATGTGTGAAGCTCAGACTTTCACATTGTCTTCAATGGCAGGCTGCATCAACTGGTGATGTTTCATATGTGAAGTCAGTTGTCTATCACCATACAACATCGACAGCATCAGAGTTGACACTGTTTCTTGCTCCTTGACTTTTATTTATTTATTTTATTTTACATTTGTTGACCGGGCTAGTCTAGCTGGAGAAATTTCCATTTTCAGTAGAGGCCCGGGGAGAAAAGCTCCACAGAGTGAGATACATTCTGAGATGAAAAAATTTACATACAAACACAAAATGTCATACAAAAATATACTAGCAGTACTAATAATAATGAAAATCTACGAGTCAGTAATAGAGTTAGCAAGCAAACATTAAAAATAAAAGATGACACTCATGTATAAAAAACTACTACAGGAGTTAGTTACTATAAACACTCCATACAGTTCAATTCTCAATTAACAAGTAGGAAAAATACTGATTGGAATAATATAGAAAGGAGCAAGGGTAAGGAGAAAATAAGGAAGGTGGGAATAGAAAGTGGAGTAAATAAGAGTGGATGGACTGCAGGATAGCAGGTAGAGAAGTAAGGGGAAGAGAAAAGAAAGTCAGAAAGCAAGCAGAGTAGAAAGGAGAAGAGAAAAGGTTCTATTAGGTAGTAATAGAGATAGACTAATCAGGTTTATTACAGGAGCAAAGCCAGTGGTTTTGGAAATGCATTTTAATGTTCTGTTTGAAAAGGGGCAATGAAGTTATCTTTGTTATGCTAGTGGGTAACAAATTCCATTTTGTCCCAATAGCATTGGTAAATAGAGAGTCACCAGCATTATTATTTGACTTTGTTGAACTTGTCAGAAGTTTGCTGGATGAGCGGAGAGAGTTGAGATTTTTATAAGGGGTTATGAGTTGAGAGAGTATGGGGGTATTATTAGGTTGGTATAGTATTTTATGGGCAATGCAGAGTTGATGGATTAAAAGATAGTTTTGAAACTCAGGCCAGCCTAGAAGTTGTAAGTTGAGGCAATGATGAGTTCTATAGGGATTACCAGTAGCAAAGCGGGCAATGTTATTATAACAGGTTGTCAGTTTGCTAAGGCTAGTTTTTTTGAGGTTGGTGAAGATAGGCGCAGCATATAGAAGAGTTGATATAAGATGAGAGTGAGCAATCCTTGTTCTGGTAGGTGGTGTAAGAAAAGGTCTGATTCGATATAAGGATCCTATCTTTCTGTTAACTAACTTTATGGAGTTGTTAATGTGTAGGTGAAAGAGAGTTTATTGTCGATTGTAATACCTAATAATTTAGTTGAAGTGTCGGGTAAGATAACAGTGGCGCTGTTTGAAGAGATGGAGAAATCTAAGGGGGAGGTTCTAGATGTGGGAGAAAAAAGAAGTTTGGTTTTTTTGGCATTTAGTAAGAGGAAGCGACTAGAGAACCATGTTTCTACTGTACTGAATACTTTTTGGTTGAGAGAGATTAGTTCTGGGGTAGATGGAGCTGAGCAAATGAGTGTTGAATCATCTGCATATTGAATGCAGGTTGCTTGAGGATTATTGTTTAAAGATCATTAATGAAGAGGGAGAAAAGAAGTGGGCCGAGGATAGAGCCTTGAGGAACCCCAATGGAAACAGGCAGGAGAGATGAGATGTGATTATCCCAGAGAACAGCTTGTTTTCTGTCAGTGAGGTAAGATTTAAACCATTTAATAGCTGGGGGATCAAATGAGATGGATTCGAGAGTATTAAGTAATAAGGGGTGGTTTACCATATCGAATGCTTTGGAGAGGTCAATGAAGAGGGCAGAAGAGAGTAAGTTGTTGTTTCGGTTCTGGTTTATAGTCTCTACAAAAGAAAGTAGGGCAGTGGTAGTACTGTGATGTGGTCTAAAGCCATGTAGGCAGTTTGCTATTATGTTATGCTTCGAGAGATATTGTACTAGTTGAAGGTGGATACACTTTTCCATAATTTTGGACAGAGGTGAGAGGAGGGCAATAGGCCTATAGTTGGAGTAGTCAGTTGAGTTTCCACCTTTGTGAAGAGGGATTATATGAGATACCTTCCATACTTCGGGGATGATTCCTTCACTAATTGTCCTATTTATAAGAATAGATATAGGATATGCAACAACCTTAGCAGCCTTTTGAAGAAAAAGGGAAGGGAGTTTATCAGCAGAGGGAGTGCATGAGAAGAAGTCTGGGAATATATGATGTGAAGATAGGTTGTAGAGAAAAGTTAAAAGAGGAGTTGGTTGGTTTACTCGGAGGGCAGAAGTTGTTAGCATTAAGTTGTTTAGCTAGTGCTTGAATAGTTTCAGTGAAGAATGCGTTAAGAGCATCTGCAGTCTGTTGTGGGGTATCAGGGTCTGCATTTAGAGGGGAAGGTGTTTTGGAAGTTCCTGGTGAGAGGAGTTTATTGATTGAGGACCAGAAAAGTTTAGAATTGTTAAGATGGGTTTGTTGAAGGTCAATGTAGAATTTCTTTTTATCGGCTATAACTGCTTTTTTAGTTAGATTTCTATGCTGTCTGAAGAGTAGGAGATCTGTTTTATTTCTGTGGGATCTCCAGCTAGCCCATACTTTATTCCTAGCGAGAATAAGATTTTTGGTTTCATGGGAGAGCCAAGGGGCTGTATTGGATTTCATTCTAATAGCACGTTCTGGTGCATGTGTGTCAAGAATGGATAAAAATATTTTGTTAAAATGTAGTACTGCATCTTCAAGAGGAGTGTTTTAATGGGTTCCAGTTACATGCTGAGTTCGGCTTGAAATAGGTCAGGATTAAAATGTTTGATGGCACGTATTTTCTAGTAATGTGGGGATTTGGACAGTCAGTTTTCTCTTGTTATAAAAGTTAAGGAGTGGTCACTAACATCGTCTGGCAAGGTTCCTACTTTGTAATTAGTTTTTGGTCTGTTTATAAGTATCCAGTCTAAAATACTTTCTCGATTAGTGTGTTTATTGAGCCTAGTAGTTAAGGTAATGGTTTGGGTGAAGCCGTGAAGGTTAATATGGGATGAAGGATTGTCTGCATTAATGCTATTCCAGTCTATGTTCAGGTCTCCTAGAATGATGGTTTCCTGTGGATAAGTAGTTGATATGCAACTAAGATAATCTTCGAGTATTGGAATATTGTTACCTGGAGGGAGGTACATACAGATGATATATATGGATTTTTTGGAATTTAATTGGAGTTTGATAATGATGGATTCTATCTTGCTGTCTTGAGATGATAGGGGTGGAAGGCTAGTGATATTTAGGTGGTTTTAAAAGAATAGCAACACCACCACCTTTTCTTTTGGACGATCGAGTCTTACTATGTTATAGCCTTGGGGAATAATTTCAGTGTCTTTAGTGCTAGGTTTTAGCCAGGTTTCTGAGAGGCATAGAATATCAAATGAGTGTATGTGAAGGAGGGCATGTAGGTATGGTACTTTGTTGTTTAAGCTTTGGGTATTAAGATGTCCGATTAAGAAGCTATTATTGATTTTGGGCGTATATACTGTAGGGGAAGAAAGTGAAGGGCCAGGGTTAGGGTGGATATCACCATCTTGAAGGGTAGGATTGCTACATTTGATAACCAGGTAGAGTCTATGTAAGGTTAGAATTTTATTTTTGTTATAAGTTGTCAAGACATAGTTGAGATGTCTAAGTCTGTGGAATTTTGGTAGTTGATAATTGGGGGTTGATGAAGTGAAAGGATAAGAGATAAGTGGAGTGATGAATGTAGAGGTGTGTTTATGTGGAAGGAGGGATAGAGTATCAAGTGATATCTTGTAAGAGGATAGGAGATAGATTGAGCATAGGTGGAGAGTAGCAGGAATGACAGTAAATGCTGGCTATGCAGGTAGGGAGCCATGGTAAGATGAGTTTGAGAAGGTAGAGATGGCAATAGAGTGTATGGGAGGCAGGTTGTAAAAGGGGTATTCTACTGTAGAGTAGATATAAAGGTATAATAGGAATAGGGAAGAGAGGACAGTAAAGTGGTAAGGATTAACGTGAGATAGATAAGTAAAAGATGTAGAGAGGTGGAATGGGAAAAATACAGTGGGAGTGTGTTGTGGAGGTGGGGTGTGTGTGGATGGGAGGAAGTTTGAGGAAGGAGAAGGATTGGGAGTGAGGGATAGGGAGTGGCTAACAGTACTATAAGGTTAGGACCCTGGGCGGTGGGTGGGAATTGGAGGTAGGGAGGGGAGCGCAGTGAGCCCGTGAGGCGAATGGAGCGGCACACAACAGAGGTGGAGAGCGGAGACAATCAGAAATGCTGGTAGGTATGGCAGGAGCAAACAGTATATGGAAGGAGGAGAAAGACAGGAGACCAAAGTAGACCAGAGGAATAGAGATAGTTATGCAGGAGTAGGTAGAAAACAAGCAGTAGGAGGTAAGGTCGAGAGGGGTGAGGAGGAGCTGAGAGGTCAGGCAGAGTACTGGAGCAGTACCAGCACTATTAGCAGGAGATAGGCAGACGGAAAGATAGAATATCGAGCTTAGGGAGATAGGGAAGGTAACAAATAACTTTAAGGGCTGATTCTAGGCATGAGAAGTAGTGATGGAGAAAGAGAATAAGGAGAGCGCCACCTAGTGGCTAGGGCAGGGAAAAGAGGGAAAAGTATCAAGAAAAAAGAGAGTAGTGTAGAGGCAGGAGAAGGCAAGAGTAAGGGGATATGAGAAGGAGAGGTACCGGCTGCTAGGCACACAAGCACAGGGAACTAATACACTCTATAGGTTGACTGGAGCAGAGGCTAAGAAATCATCAGTGCAGAGCCCATAACCTACTTTGGTTCCTTGATAGAGGAGTAAATAAGGGAGGCAGATAGTCTTTCAGTACTGTAGGCAGGCAGGAAATCTTCCGACACCTGTAGGGCAGGACAGGTCAATATTCAAAAGGGATTGAGCTGAGAAATATCTAGGGGAAAGGGAAGACGGGTGGGGAGGGAGAAAAAAATATCAGTGTTAGCATTTGTGTTAGAGTGAAGGTAAGTAGTGGAAACAAATACAAGGAAAATCAAGGTAAAAACAGCAGAATAAACTTGCAATCAACACAGATCAATATGCTTGACTAATACAAAGGTTACATAGGCAAAAACAAAAAGCAAACATAGAAATGATTTTCACTCTAGCATTCATATCTAAGTAGCAGATTCTAAAGAGTGGGTATAGTTTGTAAAAAATGCTCCAAGAGCAGGCAGGTAATAGCAAGTCTAGTATATATTATATCCAATTCACTCCTGACATAAAGAGGTAAATAAGTATTTTAGGACTTATGGGCAAAATAATGTAAGCCTGGTCAGTTTCGCTATTGGTAGGTCAGCCTCGCAAGAGTTTACAATACTGTAAACCAGAGCATTAAGCACAAAGTACTACATAAAGTAACTGTGGGGGTTTGTACTCAAAGTGAACATTTGTACTCACTTCCTACTGAAGGCTACATAGAGTCTTCATGCGGCAAGTGATCAAATACTTCCCATTCCAACTGTTTCTGCTTAATTTGCATACTCATTGTGTTCCATTATGATGATGACAAATGGAAATAAAACAAGGTGAATCCCTCACTTTGAGGGCAATGCGTAACTTCAGTTATTATTTCTTTAACTTCCCACTTACTAATCTGGTTTTATACTTTCACCCCCTTTGTTTATTTTTTTTTAACATTGTATAGGGAAATTAATCATAATTGAATGTGTTTGCCTGTATCTCACATCCAATATGTTTGGTGCCCCTTTTATGTATGGTTTGGTCGTGCCTTCTCCTTTGCACAAGTATTGCAATATATTCAATTTCTTTTGCTTTTCCATGTTAATATTTGTTCAGTGGATGTCTTCCACTCTGCCTTTCTCTTCACATTGGGGACTCATTGTTCTATCACAGTGTGACATAGTAGCCCGTGTTAGACTTTCTGCAGTATACCCTTCACTTTGCAGATATTCCATAACTACAGCTTCTAATAGTTGAAATTTACCTTTGTTAGTCTTCTGTTTTACATTTACCCTTTGTGATCTTATTTTTCGTACTTAGAAAGTTCCAATATATGGATGCCTTTGTTTCCGTTTCTGCCAAAATTTACTTCCAGCTGTTTTTTTTTTTTGTTTGTTTGTTTTTTATTGATTAACTTGGCTTTATAATTTGCACGAATATTGTAGGATATGAGATCTCTTCCTCTTTCCCATGCCCATGTTTGTTTTGCAGGCTGTTCATGAAACTCTCGGTTGTCATCTTTATTTTTTATTTTCACTCCATTTATTTCTTATGTCAAACGGCTGTAAATCGTGTTTGTCTATTTAATGTTTATCTTACATGTGTTCTATTAATGAACACTGATTGGCATCTTAAGATTTTGAAACATTTTTTTTTTTTTTTGGGGTAAGTATTTTTCTTTCCTGTAATTTCTCTTTTAATCTTTTGGAATATCTTGGTGCAGGAAAGTGGCAGCTTCTTTCCTAATAGTAGCAATACATAATTATTTTTTTTCTCATTAGTCCACTCTATCACTTGTAGTAGATGAGTACTGCTGTCTGCAGTGGGGGGGGGGGGGTCATCCCCCTGAGCATGACCTAACCCAATTGTCAGAATGTTCATGTGTATTGATGATTCTAGAGTGTGATTTCCTCAAATCCAGAAAACATTGGGCATGATAAGACTGAGCACTCTTTAATTCTATGACTTGTGTATCAGGTCATGCTTTTTCTTTATTTAAACTACTTCTGTCCATGATATATGTTATATAAAAAACAGGGTATACCTCAGTGTCAACAGCAGTATATGGTAGCCTTTGTAAATAGAGGCCCATTGCTAACTGGTATCATTAATTGCCCTACATTCCACTGTGGATGATGCTGGTTATTATTTGTATTACTGGCGTAAAGCATGTTGTTGTTTCACAGATCTCTGTGAAAAGCTATGTCATGCATTTTCAACAGCTTAGAAGAAATCCTCATAGGAGGTTACCAGGCTAATGGCCATGGAGCATTTGTAATCCTAGCCATTCAACCACTATTTTTCCTACTTATCAATGCCCAGGGACTGGAATGACTTCAGTATGTGCCTGTGCCTTATAGCATCTACAGTCTGTTTCAGTCTATAGAGGACACTGGTGAGAAATGAGTGATATCATTATTTCTCCTTCATTGGTCAAAATGTCATTTGATCAGGCTTAGAGAAGAGATCTGTGTCACATAAATAGGGGTTCAGTTCCACAGATGGGGTAAGTGAACATGCACCTTTTACTTGACCATGTTTTGTTTAGGTCATATGCATGGTTTGTATTCTTAGATCGGGTAAGAATTGTGCTGTTTGTTTTGAGAATGTGTTGCAGATCCATATGGGCTGGAAGTGAGAATGCCTTGTAGGTTAGGCATAGATAGACCCTCAGTAGTCTAGAGAAGACTGAATACAGGGACAAGGCATTGAGGTGGTCCACAAAGGACATGTTATTTACACCCTGTATTCTTTCAGTGAAGAACCTCAGTGGCCAGTAAAGTTGTTGAAAATGCCTGGTCAGGTACCTGCTGAAGAGTGCACTGTACTCAATTATTGGTCTAATGAAGCTGAGTACAGTGGGACTATGATCTCTTTAGATGTGGGTGCAATGCCATAACTTATAACTCGCACCACATACTAAAAATGTCATCACTGTCGACACCTAAGTATAAAAGTTTAGTTTAATGTAAACCTCATTTCTAAAGTCCATTACCACCAGGTGTACCCCTAGAAGATTGTCATCATTGTTGTGATTAGCAGGGGTTTTTATCTGCTGAGAGGGTATAAAGATGCATTTTTTGCATTGACTTGTAACCTATGGTTGTGGCACCACTTACTTGTCAGTCAGACACTCGACAAGGATATGTACATGTTTGGAGGAATCAATCATTGCCCAGCTTGCAGTCATCAGCGAGTTTGCTTGGGCAAAGAACCTGTATATTTGCTGTGAATTCAGATAAGTATATTCCAAAGAGGAGATTTCCTAGTACTGAGCATTGTGGAACACCACTAGTAACAGGCCTATTACTGGGGGTGGATTTCAATGCAATATCTTCTTGTATTCTATCCATGATCCGTGTGACTATCCATCAGGTGACATAGGGATGCATGACTGAATTTGTGAGCTTGTCTAGGAAGGGCAGGAGAATGGCACAGCAGAGGCACCACGGTTTGATTCCCGGCTATGTTGGCTTTGTTGTGGGGACTGCATGTCATCCCTGTGTTTGCATGGCCTTCTTGCAGGTGCAGAGGTTTTCTCACACACCTCAAAGCCATGCAGTAGCTATATTGGACTTATCTTATGACAGCATGCATCCAAGGTATATGTTCAATGGTATAATAGGGAGCAGGGTGAAATGTACAGCATGCTATCTTATGACAGCATGCATCCAAGGTAAACGTTCAATGGTTTAATAAGAGGGCAGGGTGATATGTACAGCATGCTATCTTATGACAGCATGCATCCAAGGTATACGTTCAGTGGTACAATAATGGGGTAGGGGGATATGTACAGCATGCTACCTTATGACAGCATGTATCCAAGGTATATGTTCAATGGTATAATAAGAGGGCAGGTTGATATGTACAGCATGCTATCTTATGACAGCATGCATCCAAGGTATATGTTCAATGGTATAATAAGGGGTCAGAATGATATGTACAGCACATTATCTTATGACAGCGTGCATCCAAGGTATATGTGCGATGGTATAATGTGGGGGCAGGGTGATATGTACAGCATGCTATCTTATGACAGCATGCATCAAAGGTGTACATTCAATGGTATAATAAGGGGGCAGGGTGCTATGTACAGCATGCTACCTTATGACAGCATGCATCCAAGGTATACGTTCAATGTTATAATAAGGGGGCAGGGTGAAATGTACAGCATGCTACCATATGACAGCATGCGTCCAAGGAATATGTTCAATGGTATAATAAGGGGGCAGGGTGATATGTACAGCGTGCTATCTTATGACAGCATGCATCCAAGGAATACATTCAATGGTATAATAAGAGGGCAGGGTGATATGTACAGCATGCTATCTTATGACATCATGTATCCAAGGTATACGTGCAATGGTATACAAAGGGGGCAGGGTGATATGTACAGCATGCTATCTTATGACAGCATGCATCCAAGGTATACATTTAATGGTATAATAAGGAGGCATGGGGATATGTACAGCATGCTACCTTATGACAGCATGAATCCAAGGTATACATTCAATGGTATAATAAGGGGGCAGGGTGATATGTACAGCAAGCTATCTTATGACAGTGTGCATCCAAGGTATATGTTCAATGGTATAAAAAGAGGGTAGGTTGATAAGTACAGCATGCTATCTTATGACAGCATGCATCCAAGGTATATATTCATCATCATCATTCTCTTTCGGCTTTTCCCATTAGGGGTCGCCACAGTGGATCATCTCTTTCCATTTCTTCCTATCCTCTGCATCTTGCTCTGTCACACCAACCGCCTGCATGTCCTCTCTCACCGCGTCCATAAACCTTATCTTAGGCCTTCCTCTATTCCTCTTACCTGGCAGCTCCATCCTTAGCATCTTTTTCCCAATATACCCATCATCCCTCCTCAGCACATGTCCAAACCAACGCAATCTCGTCTCTCTTGCTTTGTCTCCAAACTGTCCAACATGAGCTGACCCTCTAATACACTGATTCCTAATCCTATCCATCTTAGTCACACCGATTGCAAATCTTAACATCTTTAACTCTGCCACATCCAGCTCTGACTCCTGCCTTTTTGTCAATGCCACTGTCTCCAACCCATATAACATAGCTGGTCTCACTACCCTCTTGTAGACCTTCCCTTTCACTCTTACTGGTACCCATCTGTCACAAATCATTCTTGACACTCTTCTCCACCCATTCCACCCTGCCTGTACTCTCTTCTTCACCTCTCTTCCACATTCACCATTACTCTGAACTCTTGATCCCAAGTACTTAAACTCGTCCACCTTTACCAACTCTACTCCCTGCATCCTCACCATTCCTCTACCTCCCTCTCATTTACACACATATATTCTGTCTTAGCCCTGCTGACCTTCATTCCTCTGCTCTCTAGAGCATATCTCCACATCTCCAGAGTCTCCTCAACCTGATTCCTACTCTCACTACAGATCACAATGTCATCTGCAAACATCATAGTCCAGGGGCCTCCTGTCTGATCTCATCTGTCAACCTGTCCATCACCACTGCAAATAAGAAAAGACTCAGAGCTGATCCTTGATGTAATCCCACCTCCACCTTAAATGGATCTGTCACTCCCACTGCAGTCCTCACCAAGGTATCCAAGGTATACGTTCAATGGTATAATAAAAGAGCAGGGTGATATAGGTTCATAGGTTGTTACTTGGCTATCGGCCCTTAGGCCTATGCAAGCCTAGCCATAACAATTCCCTGGAAATTTCTTCCCACAATATTTACTTCTCTGGGCCCCTGTCTAGCAGGGCAACTGAAATGATCCCCGGGGTGAATTTCCTATCTCCCATCCAATCATCAAGGTTCCTTTTGAAGAGGGCCATTGAGGCACTCTGCTTGACATGTATGGGCAGTCTATTCCAGAGTATGGGGAGTCTCTGGGTCAGGAACCTATCCCTCCAGCATGTTTTGTTCATTGTGATGATAAGGTTTAGATCCCTGGAGTGTGTGGCTCTGAGGGATTTGGATTTATTTAAGTGGAGCATGTCCAGCAGCTCAGAGTTTGACATGGCCTTGTATGTTAAGCAGAGATCGCGTCTGAGTAGACGATATGCCACAGAGTATAGCCGGAGTTTTTTTAGACGGTCAGCATATGGCATCTGCTTTAGGCCTGTGATTCTTTTAGTGAGGTATTTCTGTGGCCTTTACAGTTGTTGCAGATGTCTTGTGAGGTACATACCAAATGGGGCATTATACTCTATAATGAGTCTAATGAGGGATGAGTACAGTGGGACAATGACCTCTTTTTTTCGGGATGAAAAGCCCTTAGTGATGAGGTGTGCCACATAGAAGGATTTCCTGACTATTGTGGTGATGTGGTTATCGAAAGTGAGACCACTGTCCACTTGTGTCCCTAAGTTTCTCATCACACTTTCAACATTTAGTGTCCTGCCACCTATGTGGTAGTTCACGGGTACATGTTTTTTTCCAAAGGGGATAACTATACATTTTTTGGCATTAAGCTTGAGCCCATGGCTCTGGCACCAGGCATCTGTTTCTGTAAGGCCCTTTTGTAGAATATCCACATCATTTGGGGATTCAATAATGGCTCCCAGTTTGCAGTCATCTGCAAACTTTATTAGCCAGAGTCCCTTAGTGTTGGCCTGTACTTCAGAAAAGTAGATGCTAAACAAGAGTGGTCCCAGGACTGAACCCTGAGGTACTCCACTTGTCACATGTCATGAGGTGGATTTGGAGTTGGCTACTTTTACAGTCTGGGTTCTGTCAGTAAGCCAGTTGGCAACCCATCGAGTGACGTAGGGATTTATGCCCAGCTTAGTAAGTTTATCTATGATTCCAGAGTGGAGGATGGTGTTGAAGGCCTTGGCGAGGTCCAGATAGGCTGTGTGGACCGCCTTACCCTCATCCACAGCTCTGGAGACCGATTTGAAGAAGTCAATCAGATTCAAGAGACAAGGTTGGCCCTTCACAAACCCAAACTGGGTGGGGTCCAGTGTTTGAAGGTTGCCAATGTCTTTGTTTATAAGTTCCATGATAATGCGTTCCATGCCCTTGCAGATCAGGCTTGTCAGACTGATGGGACGGTAGTTCCCGGGATCCAAGGTGGATCCTCCCTTGTGGAGCAGGATAACTGTAGCTGTATGCCACTCAGTGGGCACGAAGCCTGAGGTGAGGCTATGATTAAACATGACACTTAGGTGGGGTGCCAGTTCATTTTGTAGTTCATGTAGTACACAGCCTGGGATGTCATCTGGTCCCATGGATGCTGTATTCTTAGCTTTGGAGAGTGCTGTTTCTACCTGTGTGGCTGTGATTATTGGAATTTGGCAATCTTTTGGTATTGAGATGGGCCCTTTAGGGGGTGAGAGGGGGGTGAAGTTGGCACTAAATCAATCTGACAGGATATTGGCAATATCCTTGGGATCAGTATATTTAATGCCATTTTGTTGTAGCTCAGAGCAGATCTGAACATTGCTATTTAGATTCTTGACATAACTATAGAATGCCTTGTGGTTGTCTTTGGAATCTTTGGCAATTTTATTTTCGTAACTAGCTTTTGAGGATTTTATGAGGGATCTCAGCTTCTTACTGAGGCTGGTGAGGGAGTTTTTTGCATCCTGGGATTTTCCTCTTTTCTGCAACAGTTTCTTCTATTGTATAGTTTGTTTATAGCAGGGGACCACCAGATTGGCTTCCTTTTTTTGGAGAAGAGCATCTTGGTTCTATTTGTGATGGCACGATTCATGCAGGAGTGGATGTGCTCGTACAGAGCTTAGTGTAGGTTTCTGCAGTCGAACTTCCAGATCCCGTCTGCATGGGTGTTGTGAAGTTTGTCACTTCTGACTTCAGTAGCATGAAGTTGGCTTTGGAGAAGTTTTTTAAGGAGGTTTCCTTACTGGGGGGGGGGGGGGATGTGGATGTCAAGGGTGATTTGCTTATGGATAGACCTGACCAATGAGGGGGTGACCACTGGTGTGGAGCATCTATCTCCCATGTTGGTAATGACCAGGTCTATGATAT
Source organism: Protopterus annectens (assembly GCF_019279795.1). NCBI lineage: Eukaryota > Metazoa > Chordata > Ceratodontiformes > Protopteridae > Protopterus > Protopterus annectens. The sequence continues at coordinate 1,744,433,482 of NC_056744.1, read as the reverse complement.
TGGAGCCCCTGGTGGGACAATGGATTAGTTGATCCAGGGCGTTGGAATTTATGAATTCCAAGAGCAGTTGGGAAAAGGAGTTGGTACCCAAGTAGTTTTCCCAATTAATGGCAGGGTAGTTGAAATCACCCAGTATTAGGGTGTTTGCTTGTATCTTAATATTTTCCAGTATGTTTAGGAAGGTGTAGTGAGAATCTTGGGGTATGGTGGGGGATCTGTAGCAAGCTACAAGTTGGATTGCAGTCTTACCTAGTGTTATTTGCACCTGGAGAATTTCAGATGCATTATGTTGGACAACTAGCCTGGAGGTGTGAATATCCTTGGTGAATATGGACACTCCTCCACCTTAGCCTGGTATTGCAGGGGTGCCCTCTGGAGCCTTGAACCAGGTCTCAGTCACTGCACAGATATCAATGTTCTCCATTTTTAGGAGTGCCTCGAGAGAGTGCATTTTGAGGTTTAGACTTCTAGCATTGAGTAGCATTACCTTCAGATTTTGCATGCTTGTATCTGTTACGGTGGTGGTTTTATCCTTTGAACCTTGCCTAAAAAAGGCACTATAGGGGTGGCAAGAGCTTTAGCCAGTAACCTGAATCCCAGGGGTGACAGGTGCAGACCATCTCTGGCAAAGCATCGTGGTTTGTCGATCATGTCTTCCCAGGCAGACAAATACTGGATCCCCTTTGAATGACACCAGAAGCTTAGCCAATTGTTGAAGTCAATCATTTTGACCTTATACTATGGTATCATTCTGGGCGAAGGAAGGATGCTACTCAGGGCTAGGGTCATACCTGCCTGGGTCACATGATCCAAGAGCGCTTCCATGTCTCTTTTCATGTAGTCCAGGGAGGTACATCTCAAGTCATTCACTCCAGCATGGACAATGACAGAGTTGTATTTGTACTTGTTGTGGAGTGACTTGAATGCATGTGTTATGTGGCGGATCCTGGCACCTGACAGGCAGCTGACTGTAATTTTCTCCTTGTTCAGCCTAGTGAGTGGGACATCAGTGTGCCTGACTATAGAGTCACCTATGACTAAAGTGTTGGGTGCATTGTCTTGCCTTAGGGGCTGTTGTTGGGTGGCACACTGGTGTTGTGAGCTATGTGTCACTTTGGTTATGACTGATGTTTGCTTGTGTTTCGGCTTCGGAGGTCCTTGTTGCTTGGGCAGGTTAATGTTAATGGCCTATGCATATGTGGGTTTAGTGTTGCTATGTGTGAGTGTTGATGGTGTGGGTTTTGAAGGGCTATGAGTTGCTAGAGGTGTAATGCAGGTGTTAGCCTTCTCCTCTTGACTGTCTAGCACAATCTTGACTGGAGAGAGCTTTGCTTCCAGTTTGGCTATGTAAGTGCATCTCTCGCAGGTTGTAGTGTTGGGTGGTAGGAGGAGAGGATTATCTGTGTACATGAGGCAGTTGCTGCATTGCCCCAGTATGCCCAGATTCACCAGGTGGACAGGAGAAATCACCAGAAGCTGACACTTGGACATGCCTGTTTAGGTGCTTTTTTGTAAAGTTTAAGAGCTGTTTTTCCTTACCTTTGCAAGGTACTTTGCAATTGTAGGCTGTTTAGTGCCTATGATTAATTTCTCCTTATTGACAAGGAGACCTGAGTGCTTGTATCAGTTTCAGGCTTCCTAGTGCTTTCCAGCAGGTTCTAGAGCAAGTGCTAGTCACAGGGGTTCAGATTTTAGTGCTACTACTGAGAAACCAGCTAGTTTTAAGGGAAAATTTGAAGAGCAAACTTTCTGGCACCTAGAATAGTTTAACTGTAGCATCGTTGCACGATGTGAAAAATGTGCAAACACACGCATTTTTAAGCCAGAAAGTTGAAAGGGATAGAAATCAGCTCAAAAAGGCTAATAAAATTACAATTTCAGAGTTGGAAACCACTCCTCTAGCATTAGATAGGCAGTACAATACTCACCAGTCCCACTGGTAGGCCGTAGGACTTCCCTCTACCACAGCAAGGTCTGGATAGCTCTGAGCACAGAAAATAAAGTCCTGAGACAAGCAAAGCCTGGGATATGGACTGGCTAGAAAAGGTGGGAAACGAGCAAACAAGATAGTATATATTTTTTTGTTGAAACAGGCAAAACAATGCAATAATACAATAAATAAACACAGAAAAGGCTAACACACTTGAGTGTGTAGTCCTAAACAGTAAATGCAATTAAAATTCTACAAAATTAGCAACTTGAAACTTTTTCAATGAAGCAAGGCAAGTGCACAACTGAAAAACGATTTAAGAGGCAGTAACACAGCAGAATAAGTAGCTAGTCTACATATACAGAGAAGTCTATATATACAGAAAAGCAGCTAAAACACACAAACACTTCAGATGCAGTGCAACCTAGAGCACTTGAGTTGTAGCAATATTAAGGCAATTACAGTTATAATAAATGCTCTAAAATACACTCTATATTTCCAAAATGTTTGAGAAGCACAGTCAGAATATAAGGAAATTCAGGCAAAAAATTATTATTTTTTTTTTTTTGAAAGGAAAAAGGAGAAACAGAAGGCCTTATCAAATGTTCTCTCTGTATTAGGTAGAATGAGCTAATGACACTAGACTGGGAGGAGTGTCCCAGATCAGATTTACAGTAGGGGCAGGCAACTGCAAAGCCACCAAGTATAACAGCAAGACACAAACAGGGAGGGTGGGTGGAGATAAACCTATTAGCCTATAAAGCACTACAGAAAGCCACAAAATGAAAGTTTTTAAACAGATAAAGATTTGTAAAGATACAGAATGCTTTTAACTGCAAACAAATCAGTTACCCATGCAGATTACAATAAAAGTGCTATATATAAATTGCTAGAAACAATAAACTGTATAAATAATCGAAAAATAAACAGGATACTTATATATCTCAGCTAAGAGTTGGAGTCAACACCTCTCATCCACTCTGCTCAGTGTGTATAGACACAGTGTGTACAGCATACTATCTTATGAGAGCTTGCATCCAAGGTATATGTTCAATGGTATAATAAGGGGGCAGGGTGATATGAAAAGCATGCTATCTTACAACAGCATGCATCCAAGGTATACGTTCAATGGTATAATAAGAGGGCAGGGTATGTACAGCATGCTATCTTATGACAGCATGCATCCAAAATATGCGTTCAGTGGTATAATAAGGGGGCAGCGTGATATGTACAGCATGCTATATTATGACAGCATTCATCCAAGGTATACCTTCAATGGTATAATAAAGGGGCAGATTGATATGTACAGCATGCTATCTTATGACAGCGTGCATCCAAGGTATACATTCAGTGGTATAATAAGGGTGGAGGGTGATATGTACAGCATGCTATCTTATGACAGCATGCATCCAAGGTATACATTCAATGGTATAATAAGGGGGCAGGGTGATATGTACAGCGTGCTATCTTATGACAGCATGCATCCAAAATATGCATTCAATGGTATAATAAGGGAGCAGCGTGATATGTACAGCATGCTATATTATGACAGCATTCATTCAAGGTATACCTTCAATGGTATAATAGAGGGGCAGATTGATATGTACAGCATGCTATCTTATGACAGCGTGCATCCAAGGTATACATTCAATGGTATAATAAGGGTGGAGGGTGATATATACAGCATGCTATCTTATGACAGCATGCATCCAAGGTATATGTTCAATGGTATAATAAGGGGGCAGGGTGATATGAACAGCATGCTATCTTACAACAGCATGCATCCAAGGTATACGTTCAGTGGTATAATAAGGGGGCAGGGTGATATGTACAGCATGCTATCTTATGGCAGGGTGGGGCAGGGTGATATGTACAGCATGCTATCTTATGATGGCATGCATTCAAGCTATACGTTCAATGGTATAAAAAGGAGGCAGGTCATATGTACAGCATGCTATCTTATGACAGCATGCTTCCAAGGTATACCTTCAATGGTATAATAAGAGGGCAGGGTGTTATGTACAGCATGCTATCTTATGACAGCCTGCATGCATAGTATACCTTCAATGATATAATAAGGGGGCAGGGTGATATGTACAGCATGCTATCTTATGATAGCATGCATCCAAGATATACGTTCAGTGATATAATAAGAGGGCAGGGTGATATGTACAGCATGCTATCTTATGACAGCATGCATCCAAGGTATACATTCAATGGTATAATAAGGGGGCAGGGTGATATGTACAGCATGCTATCTTATGACGACATGCATTTAAGCTATATGTATTGCTAGAAACAATAAACTGTATAAATAATTGAAAAATAAACAGGATACTTATATATCTCAGCTAAGAGTTGGAGTCAACACCTCTCACCCACTCTGCTCAGTGTGTATAGACACAGTGTGTACAGCATACTATCTTATGAGAGCTTGCATCCAAGGTATATGTTCAATGGTATAATAAGGGGGCAGGGTGATATGAAAAGCATGCTATCTTACAACAGCATGCATCCAAGGTATACGTTCAATGGTATAATAAGAGGGCAGGGTATGTACAGCATGCTATCTTATGACAGCATGCATCCAAAATATGCGTTCAGTGGTATAATAAGGGGGCAGCGTGATATGTACAGCATGCTATATTATGACAGCATTCATCCAAGGTATACCTTCAATGGTATAATAAAGGGGCAGATTGATATGTACAGCATGCTATCTTATGACAGCGTGCATCCAAGGTATACATTCAGTGGTATAATAAGGGTGGAGGGTGATATGTACAGCATGCTATCTTATGACAGCATGCATCCAAGGTATACATTCAATGGTATAATAAGGGGGCAGGGTGATATGTACAGTGTGCTATCTTATGACAGCATGCATCCAAGGTATACGTTCAATGGTATAATAAGGGGGCAGGGTGATATGTACAGCATGCTATCTTATGACGACATGCATTTAAGCTATATGTTCAATGGTATAAAAAGGGGGCAGGTGATATGTACAGCATGCTATCTTATAAAAGCATGCATCCAAGGTATACGTTGAATGGTATAATAAGGGGGCAGGGTGATATGTACAGCATGCTATCTTATGACAGCATGCATCCAAGATATACGTTCAGTGGTATAATAAGAGGGCAGGGTGATATGTACAGCATGCTACCTTATGACAGCATGCATCTAAGGTATACATTCAATGGTATAATAAGGGGGCAGGGTGAAATGTACAGCATGCTATCTTATGACAGCATGCATCCAAGGTATACGTTCAATGGTATAATAAGGGGGCAGTGTGATATGTACAGCATGCTATCTTATGACAGCATGCATCCAACGTATACATTCAATAGTATAATGAGGGGGCAGTGTGATATGTACAGCATGCTATCTTATGACAGCGTGCATTCAAGGCATACATTCAATGGTATAATAAGGGGGCAGGGTGATATGTACAGCGTGCTATCTTATGACGACATGCATTTAAGCTATATGTTCAATGGTATAAAAGGGGGCAGGTAATATGTACAGCATGCTATCTTATAAAAGCATGCATCCAAGGTATATGTTCAATGGTATAATAAGGGGGCATGGTGATATGTACAGCATACTATCTTATGACAGCATGCATCCAAGATATACGTTCAGTGGTATAATAAGTGGGCAGGGTGATATGTACAGCATGCTACCTTATGACAGCATGCATCCAAGGTATACATTCAATGGTATAATAAGGGGGCAGGGTGATATGTACTGCATGCTATCTTATGACAGCATGCATCCAAGGTATACGTTCAATGGTGTAATAAGATGCCAGGGTGATATGTACAGTGTGCTATCTTATGACAACATGCATCCAAGGTATACATTCAATGGTATAATAAGGGGGCAGGTTGATAGAATTTCACGTATATGTATGCAGGATACACATTTTGAACAAGAAATTAATGTTAGAGAGTAACCTCTGTCGAAGGGGATACAGTGAAAATAGAGTTAAAGATGCTATTACTAAGTGTAAACAATACAGAAGTAATAGGTCTAGGCCTTGGTTTTCCCATAGACAACAGGATGGAACACCTGTTCAGTCTAGAGCCTCAAAGATGGATAATGTGAGGCTAATGTTAACTTGTAGTAATAACACAGGGGGACTATGTGATATAATGAAACAGAATTGGAATGTTTTGCTGACAGATGAAAAAATAGCCAAGGTAGTGGGATAAAAAAAACAGTTTTTGGCTTTAGAAGAAATAAAAATCTGAAGGATTTATTATGTCATGAAGGGAAAACAGAAAAAGTAGGAACACTTTTACACAACGTGCAGGTACATGAAAGTGCAGAAATTGCAAAGCATGTGAGTACATTGTGGTGGCAGAATCCTATGTACACCCAGGGGTGGCTCGTGGCATCGGACTGCCGGACTGCAGCCCCCTCAGCTAAAAAGAATAAAGTGTGAGAAAATGTAAAAAAAAAAAAATACCTTTTTTTTGTTTAAAACAAAATTAGAGTCCGTGACTCGGAAGTACGCGCATGCGCACTTTAACTGCCTTGGGCTGTGGTGGTTTTAAACAGCTTTTTTTTTTTTGTTTTGATTGCAGCCTGGAGGAGTAATGAAGGCATCATTGTGATGCCCAGAAGTCTATGCGGTTCCAAACCGCATAGAATTGGAAGGCTCGACTGCGACGTCCGCAGGCACGTCATGACATGCTTGCTGGGCTAAATGCTGCTGATTGGTTGTCACTCTCTTCCCGGGCTTTATGTGCTGGGAAAAGAGCGAGAATCAATCAGTCAGCTGTGCAACTATGCAACTTTTTATCTGGGCTTGCCCTGCTGCTTAGTTTCGCGAAGGAAAATCTGAATTTTCAGCTAGAAGGAGACGGACAGTCACTCGTTTAAACTTTGAGGTAGGGAAACAAAATGAAAAAAAAATGTACAGTCGCTCGTATTATTGATTCACTAAATGAAATCTGGTGGTATGTCAGTCTACTTGCTTGCCTAAGCACTAAGCAGTATTAGTTTATGTGTGTATTTGTGGTGGTTTAATTTAAAGGTTTTCTTAGTTGAAGTTGAAGTTGGACAGTTGCTAAGCTTGCTTTGAAATCCACCAACGTGGGCCTCTTTACAGCCAGATCGTTTTTTTCCAGTGGAGTCTGTCACTGTCTGAAGTTTAGTTTTTGTCAGACTTTGCACGGTGGCTTTTTTTAACCCTTGTGTCTATATTCAATACACTGATTTTAGCTTCAAGTCAACCTTTTCTTCCTTTCTGGACACTTTGTCTGTAGTTATTCTTATATACAGTATTGTTTCTTATAGCTGTACTCATATATTGTGCCTTGAATTATACTGTTTTACTTAGTGATGATGCTTTATCTGTTTCTTGTCATAGTTGATTTATGCTATACTTGTTAATTTAACTGATTTTTTTTCCATTTGAAATGTATATTGCAGTTTCTGTGGGGAGATTTTCTCCGGTGTAAATCAACATTGCCCAGTAGGGATAAGAACAAAATACTTGGATTGGATTGACCAGAACAAGGAATACACATTCTGCAAATTTATTTTGTAATGGGCAGCTTTTGTAAATGCATGTTATAAGTAGGCATCTTGTGTGGTGTCCTTATATGGCAAGCCATGTCCATGAAACTAAATGGGCAGACAAAATAGTAATTGTTTTTTATTTTATCTCTAGTCAGCATATCGTTGCTGAAGCTTAGTAGTCTTTTTTGTAATGAGCATCCTTTTTTTTTGCAATGATATGATGAAGCAGGTGATTTCTTTATATGCCTCTAGGATAAAGAGATAAAGAGATAAAGTAGAAGGTTTATATGATACAAAGGAAGTTATTTGGCAAAAGGGCCATAATGGTCAGAAAATAAAACAATTTTTTTTTTTTGTAATTTATTATTTATACATGTGGTGTGCTGTTTACGGAATGTGTAGGCCAACATAAAAACTTTTATTGGGAAGTTATACTTTGAGTTGTAAGGTGTGCATGAATAATTATGATTGGAAGTTTTCCAAAGTGGTTAAAGTGAGTTCATGCTGTAGCAGGTTCAATGACCTGGTATTGTTCATTTGAGGTTAGGCAGGCTTTTTAATTTGTATTTATTTTTTGTTTAATTAATGTGTGTGTGTGTGTGTGTGTGTGTGTGTGTGTGTGTGTGTGTGTGTGTGTGTGTGTGTGTGTGTGTGTGTGTGTAAAAAGAGTGACTGCACATGTGTGAATCTACATGGTTGAAGTAAAACTTTATACAGTGAGTGCAGGTAAGGTAAGTAGGAGTGAGCATGAAAATGAATGTTTGACAGAAAAAATGGTTGTAGAAGATTACATTATAGCATACAGTGTGCATGTACAAGTGTCTGTGAGAACAGTAAGGACTAATTAAGGGGATAGATAATAGATTTAGACTATTTAATGTTTGGTATTGTGTGTGAACGTGATCTATGTTCATTTGTCTTCTGTAGTAGTTGTGTTAGGGAAACATTTCTAATAGTATAATGTGCAGGGTTAGGGTTATATTTACCAAATGCAAGTAAGTTGGTGCAGGGGGGCGACACTCACCCTTACTGAAGTACATACCTCTCAAACTCTTTAGTGCAAGAAATTTGGTCAAAGCCTAAAATAATGGAGGGACAAAGGCCCAGTAAATAGGGACATATTTTAAATATTGCTCTTACAAACTTAGAAAGTTGCTACAATAGCTGGATTTGTGTCATCATGCATTCCCTGAAGGATATGAAGTCTGAAACTGAAATGTATCTCATTATTCATTGACCAACACACATTTTATACAAGCCTATGAGGCAAAAATCTGGGCATTCTGTAACAATCTGGACAGTTGAGAGGTATGCAAGCAAGAACTGTATACAACCTGCATAAGTCATTGATTTCACACTGTAAGACTTCGGACAGCCTGTTTTTTGGTTCACAAATTTGAGCAAGGTCAGAAATCATACATTAGTACTGATTTTCTCCCTTGAGTTCTGAGTGTCCTTCAGTTGTGGCTGTCCTTTAAGCACAATGCTTGCACTTTTTTATTAATTATAGCTTTGTATATTTTATCTTTTGTGTTCTGCTGTGTTTTGATGCCTTTTGTCTCGTGTAATGACAGAATAGGGTACACTGTGAATAATATATAAAACTAATGCCTACAAAAGTAAATTAGGAAGAGCTGCTACACTGTTAGTTGTTGATGTGGGCCTGATCCACTCATTCATTTTCTTGCATTCTGGAGGGGAAGGAGAGCATACAATAAGTATCCTGAAATTATTTACATTTATTTGCAAATAACAGGCTATTTTTCAGCAGAGGTGATTTGCAAATAACAGGCTATTTTTCAGCAGAGGTGATGTTACAGTTCAGCATGTGATTTAAGGTCAACTCAGAAGTAAGACCAACATCTATAATATAATAGAGGGAGTGAATTACACACACACACACACACACACACACACACACACACACACACACACACACACACACACACACACACACACAGGCAATTACTAGAAAACAAAAAAACTCTGGACCATGAATATAGTCAGACTGCACTACGTAAGCATGATGTACATTTTTAAATCATTTGGACATTTACACTCAGTGTTTAAGGTTTGCTGAGGGAGAGTAGAGTATAGTCTGCTGTTATTGCATTTTTTCTGTTTAGGTGTTCGTGTTTAGATTTAGATTTTTTTCCTCTTTAGTACTAGTGTCTGGTGGGCTTGGCAGCTAAGTTAAAGTATGATAATAAATAACGGAGTCTCATGTCTAAGTCCCAAAACAGTAAATGTTAGGAACTATGGCTATATTTTGAGAATTGTGGATCAGACATATTTGTTTGGCACGTTGGAGGATGGCAGCTATAAGAATGTGTAGATATGTAGGTACTGCTCTACACTATTTGTTGTTTACAGGAAAGGAATATGGATAAACTGTTGGTTCATACTACATACTGAATTTCTACTTCTTACAAGTAGATATACTTGGCTTTTTATGTTAGACTGTCACTGTCCTTTTCTGTATCATCACCATTTTTACTACATGAGGGACTGATTATAAATTAAATTGGTTATGTTGGATAGTGATCTTAGTAATAAAAGGTTTAAAAAGATGATTTAATACATTTTGGATGAGTGCAGATGTTAGAAAAAGAATGACCTCTTTGCCTCCATAAGCCCTTTCTCAGGAGCTAATGAGTTCTTTTGATGCAAAGGTTTCTGTTAAAAGCATTCATTAACTCATGATAAATGATCATGAAGACTGGTAACCTGAATTATTTTCTTTTACAGCATGTATGTTGGTATGTTAAAGCTATAAAAGCACTTTTCACAATTATAAAGTATTTAAGAAAGGAAAATAAGCATGTACTGAACCGTATTACAGAACCATGCCTGTAAGTAAAGCAGCACTTTTAAAGTTGTATTATGCTTACTGGTCCTGCCATAACCTTTCATTACGCTTATAATTTTCCTTATTTTAACAGATTGCGGGGTAATAAAAGGGTGGAAACTCATTAATAATGAACAAGGAGCTAGAAATAAAACTATAGAGGTGGAAAAGAGATACAAAGTATAGATTGTACTCATACCTCTCAACCTGGAAACATCAAAAATCTGGACAAGGCCCATGAAAAATAGGTACAAATCTGTACGCCGATTAACATCTAATTTGCATACATAATTATGTAACCCCGCCCACTCCAATGGGATTGTGGGATACCAACTTTCGAATGCAAATTGAAGAACAGACAACCAAAACATGGCACCAGACCAGAGTCCCCCTGCAGCCATTCCAGTGTCCTGTTACCTGGCTATTTCACCCCATTTACCATAAACACTAATGTATGCATAAGTCACTAAATAATAACAAATAATGGAAGACATTTGAATTTCAGATCTCATATCTTTCAAAAAGTACATAATAATGCAAAACCTGTTATTCTAGCAAGTTATCAACTATCCAAGTTTGCAGGAGGCAATATTTAAAATCTGTCCCTATTTTTGGGGATGTGTCCTGCCATTATTTTTGGCTTTGTCCAGATTTCTCGCTCTGAGAGATTTGGACGGGATGCAGATCAACATTACAATTCAAAAGCAACAGAGTTTCCCATTCAAATGCAGCCCATTGTCTAAACTGACGAAAGATAGCAGCACATCATTTTAATAACTTGTTAACCAGGGTAGGATTCTCATTACCATTCTCAAAGGACCTTGGGTGCCTCCATTTACTGGAAGGTCATTGCTTTGGTATTGGTGTGATGTATTAAAAAAAAAATTATTTTCAAATAATTCAGCCACCATTTTTCTCCGCATATTAAGGATGCTGCATTAGTAACTAAATATAATAAATGGAATGTTTAACAAGCATATAATTGCAACCAGCAGAATCTGACAAAAAGTGGTGTAATAAATGGAACAAAATGTAAAGCTCCAGCAGCAGCCATTATAATGGTCATAACGTTACTCAACCTCAGATTAAGTTGCAAGGAGAGTTTGCCTTACATTCCTCCAGTTCTGCAGCAGCTTTAAAGGACCAAACTAACCCGCTGAAGTTTTAAGCACTTTGTCAACAGCTCACACAAGATATTACCTCAAAAATACAACTTATTCTAGAACTGGTAGAGGAGAAAAGGAAAAACTTCATGTGGTTGACTTGATACTGTTGAATATAACTTCACACTACAAATCCAGAAAACCAAAACTCTATTATTCTTCGCTGTCAGTAACACTAACATTTATTTACATTGCAACATGGCTTCTGGTATATATATCTTTCTACATTACTTCCTGTAAGCACAGCAATGTGCCACCCAGATGCAAAGAAAGTTAAGAAGGTAAAACAGGAATGTAAAAATTAGTCACCCCTTGTTGTAAGTTCGACCTGTTGGATAAAATCAATCAGCTCAACAGATAGGAACGTGAAAAAATATTATCTTCGTACTATTTGTAAGTTGTAACATTTGCTCAGATGTCCATAAAGCTGAATTTATGAAGGTCCAGGTCTCAGTCTACATAGAATTTGTTTCCCCCCACCCATGTGAAGCAGTCTCATTACAGTTAAATAGCTGTCTCAGGCAGGCTTGAGCATTCTAGTACTCATAAGCAGGACTCCCCTCATTGTTTCACTACAAATCACTCAAGCTTTTGACTTTCAAACTCATTTCTACCCAACAAGTTCCCTCTCCTATTTCCAACATATTGAAACAGTTCACCACTTGAAATTATTTTCTGAACCACAGAATATTTTGGGAAGAATTTATTACTTCTTTACAGTCAACTTTTAAAAGGCGTATCCAACAAATAGCCAATTGACCGTGCCATGTGTTAATGTCTTTTTCTCAATCTTCTGCAACATGTATTTCCTGTGTGTTAAGCCAGGCATCCTGCATCAACCCACCCACAACTGTCTATAATAATCAGTTCTTGTCTGATGTTAATTCTGTGGTGACCTATCCAAAAACTTTACCAGAAAGTAACAGCGTATCTGCCAAGATCATTACCACCACTGGCCAGTCTACTCACATACAGTCCTATAGGTGACAGTGCATTCCTTTGCAATTTAAGTGTTGTTCTGATGTTATGGGCATTTTATTTAGTGTAAAATATTACAGCGCCAACCACTTTAAATTACAACATAAATAATTTCCTACCATCGTATCTAAATTTCTACTGTTGATTGTTAAACTGTAAAATCGACAAGTCAGACAAATGCACGAAATACACCGTTTATTTGGGAAAGCTCCTAAACGTCTACAAATTCAGATTAAGCTGCAAATCACATACACATACATACACACACACACACACACACACACACACACACACACACACACACACACACACACACACACACACACCGAATAAAGGTCTCGGCGAGGCTTCTAAATAAAAGAAATCTTTTTTTGCCCATACTTACCTCTTCTCTGTTGGTTCCTCGCGCGGCCCTCTGTTCCCATTCCCCATGCTGCTACCATCCGGTCCACAGTCCGCTGTATCCAATTTGCTTCAGCTTCCCGGCCCAGGCGGTCCTCTGTTCCTCGCTGTATCCATGTTTCCACATCCCCATTTGCTTCTTCAGCTTCCTAGCCCGATACTATCCATGTTGTCCACATTTGCTTCAGCTTCCAATCCTGGCCTTACACTGCTGCTATCCACACTTCAACCCGGTTAATCAACCGCCAGCCAGAATGAAAATCAGCTCCTTGAGCTCAATTCGACTGGCTGGTAGCCTGGCGCTGACGCCATCGCACTTGATGACGCCAGTCTGCCCCGAAAATTTTAAAAGAAATTAAAAAATCGGAAATGAAGGGGTGCCACTCGGGAATCGTGGCACCCCTTCAATTGGACCCCAAAACTCGGTAAAAACCGAGTAATTCGGGACGGTTGGGAGGTCTGATTGTACTACAAAAAGCTAAAAATCCCTTATACTTCAATACTTGGTGAGTCTTGGATATACAACACAGCAGTCAGACCTAATTCATTACTTGCTAGCCATTTGCACAAGCTGCCTTTCTTTGAGGCATGGTACTTTTCTGCAGAGAAATGCTTTTACAAAGAGGTGACTTGCTACAGTTCACAGTGACTGAGCATAGATAAAATTTAAATTACAACTTTGAATCTGTTTTGTAATTCCAGTGAAGGTATGCTAGCAAATGCACTTTCTTTTTTTCCCCTATATCCTCTAAGAATAAATGTTTACACATTTTGTAGTCTTGGTTTCTACACCTGTAGTAGCAAAACGTAAGGTAACTTGTTGTGGGACATTATGCACTGAGATCAGCTGCTCAATTTTCAGTTTCAGTCTCATCACAGTGAGTAGTAAATGTCATATATTTATATAGGAGGCTTTATCTTCTTGAGATGAACAAATTAATAATTAACAGTATACTGCAGTGGTTTAATACACTCCAGTGAATCATGCTAGCTTCAGGTTATATGGCACCGACTTTTAAAGAAAGGATGCAGAGTATACAAGAGTTAACAGATTATACACAGACTAGTGTTAAGAGCTGAATATGTAACTACCCTTATTTGATGCTGGAAGATCAGAAGGCTGTGGATTCTATTCCTACCCCAAAATAGCAGTTCAAATTAAGTGGCTTTTTAAGTCATAAAATGATTTTACACTCTTGGATAAAGTTGGTGACAGAATGTCTATCAGATGAATAGCTTGCTAGTCCCAGCAGGAAGACAGGACTGATTTTTATAGTTTTATGACAGGGCAGGGTATGTACTTGTGATCATATTTAGTGCACCTTACTGGTTAGCAGAAGTAAGCAGTCAGTAGTGACACACATTTATCTAAAGCAGCTGTTGATGTGCTTACTTCTTAACAAAGGGCCTGAATGTATTTAAGACCATAAGAGCAGAATTAATGGTTTTGTGTGTGTGTGTGTGTGTGTGTGTGTGTGTGTGTGTGTGTGTGTGTGTGTGTGTGTGTGTGTGTGTGTGTGTATTTAAAAGAAATAAACTTATATTATTAGTAATAGCAGTGTTTATATTTTTCTCATTTGTTGTACTCAACATTTTTCCCAGAACAAGAGGTCTGAGCGTAATAGTATTTCTGGGGTGTCATTACCACGACCACTGCAGTTCCATTTTTTTGGCAGTATTGTTTCAGAGCACCTATAGAATTAAGAAAATACATTGCTTGGGCTCACATTAGAATAATCTAAATAATAAGCAGGCAGTGTACACATAAACTGTGGTGTTAAATCAGTATCTGTGGTACTTCAGAATCAGTACATGTAAAATGGAATGCCTGGAATATCATTTCTGTTTAGTGGTACTCTAACTTACATTTGCTTAAGCTTTTTGGTTCTGCTCCATATGTGTCTTTTTCTGAAAAAGTACATAATTGCTTAAAATATAATGTGCATAGAAATAAGGAAATTACTCTTGAGAATGTCTGGCTATGACAATGGTTACAGTATGATGGTATTTTGGCCAACTATGAGTCTTTATGGAGGTTAGGATATCTATCAGGGCATTTTGTATCGTAAATTGGTAAGCATGTCCAGCATTGATCCCACTGTACTATAGCCCCACCCATTTTGTTGGCCACAACCCTTCCTGTTGGCCCCATCCATCCAGCTGTCTCCTGCAGCCCCCCTTTGATTGGAAGTCACCAGCCGCCACTGTGTACACCCCTGTATCAGGAAACCAATATTGTTTAGATTTGTATGCAGATTGCAGAACAAAGAATGTTTTTACCTGGCTGTCTGTCAGGACTGCAGCTCATTCTATGTAGGAAATACTAACTGCATGCTGAAAAACAGAATTTTGAACCATTTGTCCTCTGTAAGATTAAAACATGAACATAATGCACTTTTCCAGCACATTTAAGTATGAAATCATAAGTTTAAGTTCATGGTTGTACAATGTGTAAATAAAAACAAAAGGGGAGATGATTTGATTAATGAGACAGAGTTGAATGAAACTAAATGGATCATTGAGCTAGCTGCATACAAAACCCCAGGTTTAAATGGGGTTATACCTTTAAGACCTGCACAAAAGAAAAGGAGGGTGCGGTACTAAATGTTAACTGAAGAGCTATATAAAAACTGCAGTTTCATTTGAGTTTTGTATCTGAAGAAGGGCTTGGTCCCGAAAGTGCTTATTCCTGTGTTTTTAATTGTGTTTTAAATAAAAGTTTTGAAGCTGTTCAGCGTGGTGGCCAGTACCTGCTTTTTTATTCTTTCCTTTGGAATCCTTGTGAGCAGGCAGCCTTTAGTGGAGTATTTACAGTTATTTTTGGTTTGGAAAAAGAGGGTTGTGGATGTATGTATGGATGGATGGACCTAAGTGAGGAATTCTGTCAAATTCCTTTTCCAGTTTGAAGTAGTCAGTATGCACTATTTTGACCATCTGTCATGGCTTAATCGGCCGTCTGAAAGTCTTGCTCTGGATTTAGTAGGTGTGACCTACCCTTGAGGAAAAAGAACTGGGATGGGTCCAATGTGTGAAGATTTCCTGTATTTTTATGTATTAGATGAATGTTGATTATTTCCATAGCCCTTGAGCATAATACTAGTTCAATCTCTGGGTCTGTAGTTCGCTGTGTATGCTGTTGATCCACCATGGCGTAGATGGACGACTGTTGCTGCCTTCCATTCTTTAGGGACAAAGCATGTATGCAGGCTGTGGCTGAATAGAGATTCCATTGGGCCTGACAGCTCATGCTTCACACAAGTTAAAAGGCATCCATGGATGTTGAGGGCCCGTCACTGTAGTATGTGTAGCTATAGAGATTGCAGTCAGGTGCTGTCCTTCAGTAACACTTGGGGTACAAACGATAGTGGGTATTTCCTTGGGAGAAATCAGTCATCCTCATGTCATATGGACTCTTTCTTCTGCTTGTACCTTACTGTGTAAAAGTTTTGAGTAAAGTTACTGTCCTCTACTCTGTTTATCTTGGACTTTGATAACTACTCCAAACCAAAGAAATGTAACTGTCATGGCTTTTCTCTGCATGCTTTGTGGTTGAGAGGTATTCCTTCAAATACAACTGAAATGTCATGAATTCACAAGAAAAAAGGTACTTCATTCATTTCTTTTCCTAATTAGAACTAGCCAGTACAACTTTATATATACACCTACATACATATCGAAAAAAATAGACATAATACATGTGAAATTGTGGTTTCATTTATTAAACAAAAAAATTAAAGAAACAAGCAGACTCACTCGTTCCATAAGAAGGCATTTATTTGACTGTTTCATATCTATTGATATATCGAGGCAGAAGTATCCATGATTGATATAATTTAAGAGTTTTACAGTGAAACAGTATAAATTGCATCTAAGAGCAATAGTGCAATTATGTTACAAGGAGACATTTTATTTATTTATTTTATTTATTTATTTGCAGTTTGTTTTCCAGGAAAGTCCATTGGGCTGCAGGAGCCCATTTTCAATGGAGTCCTAGGGAGAGAAGCTCCAGAAAAAAAATACAGATACATAGGGAGGAAGTATAAAATCCATAGTAGTACACAGTACAGCCAAGTACAAATACTTATCATGTGTACACATATCCATTTTTCAAAGTGTTAACATAATGCAAAAAAGGAAAATATATACAATTAAAAAAACATTATTCAACAAGAGTCATTCAGTTGGAAAATACAAACATATATATATATATATATATATATATATATATATATATATATATATATATATATTTTTTTTTTTTGAGATTGTTGTGGGGGATCTTTCAGTTGTAGGTAAATAACATCACCAGATGGAGTACTATAGTAGGTAGTGATTGGAAGAAATGAGTTAGGAGGAATTAAGGGAACAAAATAGTCTGAATTTAGGTTGGATGATAGCAAGAGCAATTTGGTGATAAGTCGCAGCAGTGCAAGATCTCTGTAATATAGACCCATAAGTTTACAGCACAGCAATGCACAAAAACAAATAAAATAAATAGAAACAGACACACCCCACCATAATTGACATAGGCAATCATTTATTTATTTTATTTTATTTTACATTTGTTGACCGGGCTGGTCCAACTGGATATATGTCCATTTTCAGCAGAGGCCCAGGGAGAAAAGCTCCAACTTAAACGAATATTAGTTATTTTACATGACTGATTCTAAAAATACAGGTGCATCTTTTAACAGTTCTTTACATTTCTTTACATTGCTGGTTTAAGATTCTTTATACATGAAATGATTTAGGGAATAATACAGGAAGATGTTAGAAATGACATGAGGTTAATATATGATGATTTAGGGAATAATACAGGAAGATGTTAGGAATGACATGAGGTTAATATATGAAAACACTCTCTTTAAAGGTTAACAGAGGAGCACCTACTTGATACAGAAATAGTACTATGTAGCCAGTGATAAGTGAGTAAGTTAGTCAGGGTTAGCACAAGGGCATAACCAATGTGTTTTGAGGTGTAGTTTCAGTTTGCTTTTAAAAAGTGATTTTGAGGAAAGCAAGGTCAGGTCACTAGGGGAGTGAGTTCCAGGTTTTGCCAACAGTGTTAGAGAAGAAGGAGTCACCATCCATATTGTTGGCTTTGCTTAAGCAGCTATTAAGCAGCTTCTGTAGAGTTTTATGTGTTACATATGTACATACATAGAATTATTTCAGGCATGAGCAAAAATGCCTTTCTATCCTGCAAAGGTCTATTTGTAGTTTGACTTCATTTCCATTTGTTAATTTTTTTTAGCTTCCTGTTACTCCAGTTCCACTTCTTGATTTTGCAAACCAATCTGACGTTCTTTCTGAAAGTGGTGTAATTCTTCCTTCTACTTACTATTTTCTGGGGGGGTCTTGTGTCATGGAGCTCAAGTTGTGACTCAAAAGAGTCTGTCGGCCACCCACTTACATGGTTATCAAAGTTAAAGTCATAAGTGAACAAACAAATGAAGTCATGATTAAATAAATAATGGGAAGTAATGGCACCTTGGAGAGTACAGCACATGTAGTTGTTTTCGGTAATTATTAACATACACCATGAAATATCTGTTTACAGGTACCATGGTATCTGTGTACATTGCTGATACTCTTACAGGACTTAACACGCAGCAGGGGATATTTAGGAAGGGGAAGACCACAAGGTGTCAAGCTACACTTTTGTCATGCCTGGCATGTGTAATTCAAAGATGTTTTTAGTCCAGTCATGGTAGTGTTACAGTTGGTGTGGTCATTTGTATGTGGTAATGACCATATAATGAAATTCAAAAGAGATGAAGTACAGAAATGCTTACCATCATAAATTGATGGTTTTCTTTCTGCATATATATTCCATATGCAGCATGGACTTTTGCAAGATACTTGGTGAGTATATATTAGGTTGCTGAGTTAATAGGTATATACTAGGCATGCGGTCCAAAGGACCACTGAGAAGCATAGCCAGCTAAGCCGGAGTACTGTTGAGTGACTATTGATCCATGATCAAGAAGCACCATGCTGTATACCCCACAGAGGAGGTTTTATTTCCTGGATATTCATGCAGGATAGGTTTGAATACAGCCCTTGTGTGGCATTGCTAGACATACTGAGGAAGTTTAGTTAGTCAGTACGTTATTCCTTGGGAATGAAAGCTGTCATGCCAGCCATGTCCTATTTCTGTGCCTATAAAATTTGCAAGTCTTTGGGCTGGGTATTCATGGTTGTGTGTGTTTTGGATAGCTGTATGAGGTTAAGCACAGTGGAATGAGTGCTGTGCCTTACAAAGGGACAGCACTCGGCCTGCTGAAGAATGGCATACAGAGCAATAACTACACATATCACAGGTGGCATTTGACCCCTTGATATACATATCACCATGGATAGTAGACCACAGTAAGGATTATGGTATGTTGTATAGCTTCACCAAGTCTGTGGCCTCAGTGCCTCAGTGTATATATCATAACTTTGGCTTTCACACAAATAGCACGTCAGACCTTTTGTACCGCAGTACATCTTAGGTAATGACAGCATCTTTCGGAAGGTGCTGTGTAAGGAAGGAGTTTCCATGTACATGGAAGAGCACAATGAAGGCACCAGTCAAACATGCAGCAAGCTGCAGTGAACAAAAGGTATTGTCTGAAGGTGCAATGTGTGTCTTACAGGTAATACACAGGTTATGCAAATAAACAATGACAATGTTAGGCATGTTAAAAGAGTTTATTTTTCAGCTATTTTTTATAAGCACTGCACTTCAATCTTCATAATATCTTGATGTTCTGTCAGGATGCCCTTGTCCACTGCCGATGATAAGGTTCCACTGTGCTATATGAGTGTGGAATCTAACTGAGCAAGTTTTTTTTTTTTTTTGTGGGGTTCAAGCGTCATCACTCCACAATGTTTTTATCAATACAGGACCCCCTCAACCTTGAAGCTGAGTAAGCAGGGTACCCTTCGCATGGCAGATAAGTGCACCTTCTTAAGTATCAGTCTATGTTGAAACTTTATAAGTGGACTTTGGGATTGGATGCACAGTGTTGGGTAATGTTGTAGGCCCTATACTACATTCCATTGTGTGGGCCCTGAGGCTGGAGACACCAGCTGGTTCTTCACCTCTTGATGAGTCATAGGTTACTGCAATTTTTCATTCAAATATTCTTATTATGACCAACTACCTGCTCCACACAGGGCTAATAAACAACAGATTATGAGAACAATGTCTTGTATTACTGATGACATAACTTCTAGAGTTTATCCCATAGGGCTCACACTGCCCCCCATGGCTTTGTGCAGCCAGCTGGTAGCTTGCCTAGTGTAATGGTGCCTTAGGCTTGTTTTAATCAGACTGTAACAGTAGCAGAGTGTGTGCCCTCCACTGTTTTAGTGGTGGGAACCGTACAATGGTACAACCTTGCACCTCACAAGTGTCGCTAAACTGCAGTAGTAAGCATTTTAAGACATCTTATTACCTGTAATGATGGTGTTTATTAGCTGTTATTCTCATATGTCCACAATACTGTGAAAGAATTTGAACCAAAACCGGCACTGGTATTGTTTCCAGTGCCACTCACTTGAACTGAAGCCACTGTGAAAGCAATATATAGTAAAATGTCCAAATATTCTTCACCGGACATTTTTAGTTCTTTGCTCTCTCCATGAACTATTGATTTGTTGTCCAATCTGAGTTGGGAACACCTTGTTTCCCCTTGTGTTTGTATATGCAGGATGAACTCCAGATCTGTAAGGGCAAAATGATGTCCACAGGTAGTAATTTTTGGCAACCTGCTGCTGAGCTAGCTTCCTCCAAAGTACCTCCCTACCCAAATCATTAGGAATATGGCACCAGTTATTTAAACAAAAAAAGTCAATGCACTCTGTGAGTGTGCCAAGACACAAGTCTGATTATGACCTCTCAAAAATGTACATGACTGAAGGAAAGAATACTGTTACTTGAGTCACAATACCCAATGTAGAATTTGTTATAGGCAACTGGCATATAACAAATGCAAAGTTTTGTTACTAGTGAAACTAGCAATAAAGGGTGACCTGCATGGATGGTGTTAGGAACATGGTTTACAGTCACTGTAGTGAAATTACCTCCTACATGTCATAGTATGAATGTGTGCATGTACATAAGTATACATCCACTAACACATATAGGTTTGTGTGCATCTGTATACATAAACACAGACAGACACAAATACAGAGATAGATGTATGTAGAGTCACATCTGGGTGGTCCAGTGGTGCATTGGTGTAGCGGTTAGCATTCTCACCTCATACCAAGAGCTTCTGCAATTTGATTCTATGCTGGGGTGCCTTTTGTGCAGAGTCTGCATGCCCTCCCTGCATTCCTGCAGGTATAGTCTGGGTAGTCTGGTTTCTTTCCACATTTACAAAGAAATGCTTCTGCACCGTTTCTCCACTGGTCTCAGCAGATACTAGGGACTGTCCTATTTATGCTTTCCCATATATATATATATATATATATATATATATATATATATATATATATATATATATATATATATATATATATTGTGTGTGTGTGTGTGTGTGTGTGTGTGTGTGAGTGTACATACATATCTGTGGATGAGTCCAAACCTACAGATATACAGCAAATGTATGTTAAACAACCAAACCAATTTAAATGATAAACACATAATGACACATGCAACTATTTAAATTATTATGCATTTCCAACTTGATAAAGGAAGTAAGTGGTCTAGTCAAAACAGCCATCTCTATGTTCTACAAAGGCCAGGAAGATAAATTATGAGCAATCCAATACTAACAGTAAAGTACACCTATTAAAGGAATTATGATGCTCTATATACATAGTTTTAACAAAATACACACATTGTCACATGCAGCATATACATGTTTGACAGACATTCAAGAATGCCTTGAATTGTGAGCCTGTCATTAAGACATAGCAAGGATGTGTTTTTACAACCACATGAATAGAACGTGAGATAATTTATGGCATGCATACTTATGCACATGCATGTGAAAATATGAGGAAATTTGCCTCCACTTTCAAATGTTAAGGAGTGTAACTTGACTGCAGTCAAATATTCCAGGAAAGGAGGGAGAGTTGAAAACATTTCACTTCAATACAGGGAAGAATAAAAAAATATTGATTCACTAGGATGGAATCAGTATTACACAGTTACTGAGTGATTCCTGAAAGGTATCAAATAATGGGAAAATACGTTTAGTACAGTAACGAAATTCAGTTTCAAACTTGTCTGACATTTCATTGAAACTTTATGAGAATTTATTCCTCTAGAATATTAGGACATTTGCAACTCAATGGGTCTGTGTACAAGATGCAATTGTCCAAGCAATGCTGTCCTGTGAAAAGAGGGAAACTGTGTGATTATAAAGGTATGTCTGCATGAGTAATGTATTAATAACACTAATGGAGACCATATGAATAGTGACTACCACTGAGGGGAAAAACATGTAGCATCAAGCATCAAACAAAAACAAATAAGGGAAAGTACAATTGCATAGGGTAGGATAAGCATTCCGCAAAATTTTACAAAAAAAAAAAAGCAGATACTAAACAAGATGCAATTTCACTGCTGCAAAAGCTGCAAATCTGAGTGTGACTAGACAGCATCTGTGGCTGAGGCTAAACCAGTCAGTCAACTAATCTAATAGCCTATGGGTGGGGAAGGAAAATACAACAGGACAATCATGTAAACTCTTAGCAGTTTCTGGAATAACCATCCGCCACTGAAGTTTATGAAATCTGACCTGCAGTATGCTAAGAAGCTTCTCTGAAAACCCTGCCTTTTTCTGAGCATGTGCCTTACACTACCTTAAAATGTAAACAAAGTCTTCTACCAAGAAACTGATTTTAGAAATGAGAAACTGACCCTCTTCAAATGCAACCTTGATGAGTGGATGGGAAACCATAAATTTGTCCTAGGGGTTCCACCTTTGCCCCTCATTGACAGGGGTGATAGGTGCTGACTGAGGTTTCTTTTTTGGGGATATACTATTAGCTAGTCTTGTAAGGGCCCCAGGGCCATTAGCCTAGTAACCTATGATCCTATGAGATAGTGCCCCTTTAATTACTCTGCCACTGTTAGTAGCTGTTGTGATGAAACAGATGCAGGAAAGAAAGGCAAACATAAATATTAAAATGTTTTTTTTTCTGTATGTGTTCAGTCTTGGATTACAGGGAAGGAAACCACTTTTTGGGAAAAAAAAACAAGTTTTGGGTGGAGTTCTCCTTTAACAAACCACGTTGCTTTGCAAACAATGGTCTGCACCTACCCTCCTTAGGCTTCTGAATATTGACAAAAACTTTATCCACCCCCTTTGAAAAATGTTCAGGCAATGCCAAATTGACAAAACTACTGACATAGCAAATAGAACCCAAAGAAACCTAAAAGTGTTAATGCTGAATGCTAGGAGCTTAAATAAGGAATTCCACATCATACAAGATGTTCATCGTGCATACAGCTGCAGTCATAACAGATGGGTTATCCTGCCGTAAGGCGGGTCCTCGGTCGGCTGAATTCCAAAGTCTAGGTCCGGCGTCGGTTGTAAGTCGCCTCCCTGGCGATCAGTGCGACAGGGGTATAAAGAGGCAGCCGGCGCCATTTTCTTCAGTCTTTCTTGCCGTGCGGTGCCCGAAGCAGAAGCAGTTCGCAAGTGCTGGTCGGCCAGCTCCTAATATTTCAGCCGAAGTCTTCTTGAAAGCTAAGTACCCCGTTGGGGAAACTTTTCTTGCCTCAGACCGATGTCAGACAAAGTTAATAATTGCATTTCATGTGGGAAGCAAATACCGCATAAGGATTTCCACTCTTACTGTATACCTTGCTTAGGCCCAGACCACGACGTCTCGGCCTGCCGTTTTTGTGCTAGATTCAACAAACGCACTATTAAGCGTCGGGCGGAGTTCGCCCTTCACTTTTTTGGCAAAAAATGTAATTATATTATGTCGTCGGATACTCCGACTCCAGTTTTGAGCAAAAAACGCAAAGATAAGGACCGGCATACGAGGTCCGCACCACCTACTGATACCACGCTAAGGCCGACTACCGGTTCTCCGGTACTCAGCGAGGCGCCTACGCAGCCCCTGAGTACCGATGACAATGCATTACCGGTGTCTTCAGTACCCGAGGTCGCAGGCTCCTCGGCCCCCCATTCCTACTACAGGTAACGATGCCACTCCTGGTGGGGAAACTCAGAATTTAGACAGGCCTGCCATTTCTCAAGGGGTCTTCAGGCCTTCCTCCTTCTCTATTAAAGCCTTCACTAAATCAGCCATGAAAACCAAAAAACAGGTTCCTCAGACACCCTGTCAAGGCACCATGCCTAAAAAACAGATGCTTAAAATGGCTGAGGATTTGATTACTCTTATCAGGGGTTCTCAACCCCCCTCTGACAAAAGGCCCAGATTAGAGGAAGACTACCCTTCCTCAGATCAAGCTTCTATTACCTCAGAACGTTCTGAGGACCAGAATTGTGCCTATTCTCCTTTCGAAGACTCTGATGCAGAGGAGTCTATTCCTGTCTCCCCCTGAGGACTTCTCTTTGGGGAAACCCCCGCATACATGGAGGGAACACTTTCACTGGGAAGGCCAAGATTACTCAGATTCCAAGAAAAGGCTCAGGGAATTTCTTCTGCTCCCCAGCATAGGCCTCTGGCTATCCCTCCTGTTTAGAGCTTTGGATGATGTGTACACAGAGCCAGCCTTAATGCTAGGTCGGCTTCACCTTAAACCCGGGCGGTATTGGCAGGCCCCTATTCTCACCAGTTCCTATTTAGGCAAGGCTCAACCAAACCTATTTCATAGGGCCCCAAGGGTTTAAGAACTAAGAGTAAAACCTTACTCAAGCAGAAGTCAAACCTTTAGAAGGTGGGGAAAATGAACCTCTCCACTTTAACCATGAGGGCATTAAAACATTTCCCAATGTTAAAGTCCAACAGTGTTATACTAGCATACCAAATGCACACCAAAACTTGGAGAACCACAAAAGTTGAGGATTTGTTGCATGGTCAGCAAGGGTAAACATAGGTTGGTGGGTTTTGATGCTTTAGAGGCCTATCCATGTGCAACTAACAGTGGGTAAAACTGCCTTCCAGTTTATAGCCTGCTACAGACCACCCTCCCAAACCCAGGAACCCACTCAGGCCTTCCTGAGAACACTGGAAAATATGAAGGTCTCTCTCCGAACACCATTATATTGGGTGACTTCAACTACCCAAACATAGATTGGGAGCATTACTCTAGCTCAACACCCTTGCCCAAAGGTTCCTAGAATTCATAAACTCAAATGCTATGGAACAACATTGTTACCACTCCACAAGAGGGAAAACATACTGGACCTGATCATCACCAACATGTGGACTCTATTCTCCAGACCAGGGAGTGTATCCTCACTGGTAAGATCAGACCATAAACTGATCTCACTGGATATTCAGCATCCCGACCCCACCCCCTGCCCAAAAAACCACAGTGAAAAACTTCTCTAAAGCAAATTTCACACTCCTCAAAACCCGAGGTGGAATCCTTCAAAGCCCCGGGCCTGTGGAAAATCTGACCCCAGACCGCCCAGAATCCTTTATAAATGCATTCTATGAACACCTTCAGGAATGCATGGATCATCACAATCCCAAATAAAACCAAGACCCAATCCTCCAAAGGCAGGCGACCTATCTGGTGTGGACCCCAGCCATAAACAAACTATACAATAGAAGGAGGAAGCTACTACATGATAGAGCAAAATCCCAAAAAGTGGAAGGCATCTCTGATCAGTATTAGCAAAACTAAGGAGCACTCATAAAATGCGTCAAAGGCCAGCTTCGAGAGAAAAATTGCACAGAACACTAAAGATAATCACAAGGCTTTCTTTAGTTATGTTAGGAACCTGGGTGGGAATTCCCAGATATGCTCAGAATTAGTCCAAAATGACAAAAAAATACACTCATCCCACAGCCATTGCCAACATCCTAGCTCTCAGGTTCAGCAAACTTCTCCCTCCCCACCAAAAGGGCAAATATCTATCCCAGCAGAGTGCTGCCCCCAACATCTCAGATGCTCAGGTGGGGCAGCCTTCTCCAAAGCAAAAACACAGCATCAATGGGACCAGACGGATTGTCCCAGGCTGCCCTACATGAACTCCAAGAAGAGCTAAACCCAAACATAAAACTGCTGTTCAATCTCAGCCTTACTACAGGATATGTACCCAAAGAGTGGCGTACAGCAACAGTGGTCCCTCTCCACAAAGGTGGTGCCTCAACGGACCCTGGAAACTATCGCCCCATAAGCCTGACTAGCTTGGTCTGCAAAGCTATGGAAAGGATCATCATGGACCTCATAAATAAAGATATTGGGGACCTACAGACACTGGATCCTACACAGTTTGGCTTTGTTAAGGGCAGATCCTGCCTCCTAAACCTGTTTGACTTCTTTGAAACAGTCACCAAGGCCATTGACAAAGGGAAGGTGGTCCACACAGCCTATCTGGACCTCGCAAAAGCCTTCGATACAATACCCCACTCAGGCATTATAGATAAGCTCACCAGCTTAAATATAAACCCCTATGTCACTAGATGGGTTGCAAACTGGCTCAAGGACAGAACCCACATGGTTTGAATTGCTGGAGCCATGTCAGACTCCAAACCAGTTACAAGTGGCGTCCCACAAGGCTCAGTCCTGGGACCTCTCTTGTTTGGTTTATATTTCTCGGAGGTACAGGCCAACACGGAAGGACTGTGGCTGACCAAGTTCGCAGATGACTGCAAACTGGGCACCATAATTGACTCTCCAGCCGACACAAGCATCCTCCCAAAGGGCCTCATAGAAACAGACAACTGGTGCCAGAGCCATGGCCTCAAGCTAAACGCCAAAAATGTATAGTCATCCCCTTTGGCAAAAACAAAGTGCCCACAAATTACCACATAGGTGGTAATCCATTAAGTACAGAAGAAGTCATTAGGGACCTGGGGACCCAAGTTGATAGCAATCTCTCATTTGACAACCACGTACAAAGTGGTTAGAAAACATTTTATATAGCCCACCTAATCATGAAGGGATTCACATCTAGATTAGGGGAGGTCATCGTGCCTCTTTACTCATCCCTCATCAGGCCCATAATCAAGTACAATGCCCCTTTTGGGATGTACCTTACCAAACACCTGCAGCAACTGGAAAGACCCCAAAAGTACCTCACCAAGAGGATCAAAGGGCTCAAACAGATGCCATATGCTGCCCGGTTAAAGAAACTCCAGCTCTACTCAGTGGCATACTGCCTGCTCAGAGGTTCCCTGTGCCTGACGTATAAGGCCATGTCCAACCTGGAATTAAGGGACATGCTGCACCTCAAAAAATCCAAATCCCATCGAGCTACACGCTCGAGAGACTTGAACCTCAGCACTGAAATAAATAGGACATGCTGGAGGGACAGATTCATAACCCAGAGGCTCCCTTCACTATGGAATAAAATCCCAGTCCAGGTTAGGCAGAGTCCCTCATTGACTCTCTTCAAGAGGAATCTTGATGAGTGGATGGGAGATCATACATTTACCCCGGGTATCACTTCTGTGTCACTGTTAGACAGAGGCACAGTATACTAACCTCGAAAAAGGGCACAGCAAAATTAATTTAAAATGGGTGGCGAAAGCCAAACATACTCTGGCTAGGCTTATAAATGCCCTAGGGCAGATAGCCTAGTATGAACCTATGAACCTAAAAGAGGCAGCCGACGCCATTTTCTTCAGTCTTTTATTGCCGCGCGGTGCCCGAAGCAGAAGCAGTTCGCAAGTGCCAGTCGGCCAGCTCCTGAGATTTACGAAAGTATTTCAGCCGAAGTCTTCTTGAAAGCTAAGTACCCCATTGGGGAAACTTTTCTTGCCTCAGACCGATGTCAGACAAAGTTAATAATTGCATTTAATGTGGGAAGCAAATACCGCATAACGATTTCCACTCTTACTGTATACCTTGCTTAGGCCCAGACCACGCCTCGCCTGCCGTTTTTGTGCTAGATTCAACAAACGCACTATTAAGCGTCGGGCGGAGATCGCCCTTCACTTTTTTGGCAACAAATTGAATTATATTATGTCGTCGGATACTCCGACTCCAGTTTTGAGCAAAAAACGCAAAGATAAGGACCAGCATACGAGGTCCACACCACCTACTGATACCACGCTAAGGCCGACTACCGGTTCTCCGGTACTCAGTGAGGTGCCTACGCAACCCCTGAGTACCGATGACAATGCATTACCGGTGTCTTCAGTACCCGAGGTCACAGGCTCCTCGGCCCCCCATTCCTACTACAGGTACCGATGCCACTCCTGGCGGGGAAACTCAGAATTTAGACAGGCCTGCCATTTCTCAAGGGGTCTTCAGGCCTTCCCTTCTCTATTAAAGCCTTCACTAAATCTAAAACAGCCATGAAAACCAAAAAACAGGTTCCTCAGACACCCTCTCAAGGCACCATGCCTAAAAAACAGATGCTTAAAATGGCTGAGGATTTGATTACTCTTATCAGGGGTTCTCAACCCCCCTCTGACAAAAGGCCCAGATTAGAGGAAGACTACCCTTCCTCAGATCAAGCTTCTATTACCTCAGAACTATCTGAGGACCAGGATTGTGCCTATTTTCCATTCGAAGACTCTGATGCAGAGGAGTCTATTCCCTCGGTCTCCCCCCCTGAGGACTTCTCTTTTGGGGAAACCCTGCATACATTGAGGGAACACTTTCACTGGGAAGGCCAAGATTACTCAGATTCCAAGAAAAGGCTCAGGGAATTTCTTCTGCTCCCCCAGCATAGGCCTCTGGCTATCCCTCCTGTTTTAGATATATTGGATGATGTGTACACAGAAGCCAGCCTTAATCCTGATTCTTTGCCTTCAGCTCCTGTTAAACCAGACCGGTATTACCGGGTTCCTGATTCTCACCAGTTCCTATATAAAAGCCATACTGCTGACCCAGAAACTATTTCACAGGGTCCCAAGGGAATTAAGGCCTCCACTGCTAAAAACCCATTATCTTCAGCGAGAGATTCCAGATCTTTAGAAAGGTGGGGGAAAAAGGTGTACACCTCGGCCACTTTAACCATGGGGGCATTAAACTGTCAGTTCCATATGTTAAAGTATCAACAGTTTTGATATCTCAGCTGAAAAGCAAAATGACACAACCAGAACAACCAGATTTAAAAGAGTTACAGGATTTGTTGCATGGTGCAGAGCAAGTGGGTAAACATACCTTGCAGTGTGGTTTTGTTGCTTTAAAGGCCTCATGTAGAGCTGCTGTTACGGGGTCTGTTATATGTAGGCATGCTTGGCTCAAAGAGCAAACCTTACCAGATCATGTCAAAGCTAAATTATTAGATGCACCTCTTCAAAAAGATGTATTGTTTGGTGTTAAAGCAGAGGAGGTGCTAAAGAAAATGGAGGAAAAAGCGAAATCAATGCAAACAGTGAAAGATTTCCTGCAGTTACAGCCTCCACGTTTCAGCAGAAACTGGCCTTCAAAAAATTGGTCCTTTCCAGCCGCGGACAGACCTCAAAGGGGCAGATACAGGCATCCAAGGGGTAGAGGGCAACCTCAAGGATCTTTCAGAGCCAGACAGTGGCAAGCACCAACCCCAAGAGGTGGCGAAGATAGATCACAGTCTTTTAGAAAGCAGACACAATGACTTCCCCCTACACCTGCCAAGCAAAGCTTTAATGGCAACACCTTTGGGCGGAAAACTGACATTATTCTCAAAAATTGGCATATTGTTACAAAGACAAATGGATTCTGGACATTATAGACAGAGGCTACAGGTTCCACTTTCACACCTTCCAAAATGAGAGGCATGCCAAACCTGCCACAAAATCAAAGGGCAGAGGCACAAAACAAATTTCAGCTCTCATGGACATGAAAGCAATTCAAGAGGTACCTGCAAAGAACAAGGTCAAGGTTTTATTCAGACTATTCCTGGTACCAAGGAAAGACAAAGATTGGAGACCTATCTTAGACCTATCCATCCTAAACATATATCTACAGGTGCCAAAATTCAAGATGCTCACATTACAGCAGCTTCTTCCCATGCTGGGCAAGGAGTCTTGGCTGGTAACATTGGACCTCAAGGAGGCATACCTGCATGTCCCTATCAGACAAGATTGCAGAAGATACCTCAGATTTCTTGCAGGTTCAACCCATTACCAATTCTCTGCATTGCCCTTTGGCTTATCTACTGCACCCAGAGTGTTCTGAAATGCCTGGCATCAGTAATCGCCTTCTGCAGACTACAAGGGATACAAATCTACCTATATCTGGACGACTGCCTGATCCAAGTGGACAGCAAGGACATACTACTGCAGCACATGGTGTTTGTAATAAAACTGTTGAACTTCCTGGGATACACAGTCAACAAAAAGAAATCAAAACTAATACCCTCTCAACAAATAATTTTCCTGGCTGCCTACTTGGATACAACCACCCAGATGGCCTACCTCATGCCAGACAAGCAAGGGCAACTGTCTCAATACTTCAGAAAAATGGCAACTTACACCAGGCTAACTGCAAGGAAAGTCCTGCAGGCTCTGGGATTCATGGCATCTTGTATCCTACTTATCCCATGTGCAAAGGAAACTTCAATGGTACCTAAAAAAATTATGGTTTCAACACAGCCACAGCTTGGAAGCAATTATACCACTCATTCCATGCCTTCAAAAGGAATTTATGTGGTGGGCTCAAGCTTGCCAAAGAAACACAGGTCTTCCTTTCTGTGTACCTCAAGCAACTCAAATCATCACAACAGATGCCGCAGACTAAGCCTGGGGAGCACACATGACAAATCAGTGCATTCAGGGAAAATGGGCACGAAAAGAGAAGCTCCTTCACATCAACCAAAAGGAGATGCTAGCTGTGCAAAAGGCTATTATGACCTTCAAAGACCTACTGCATCCAGGCCAGCTATTGATAAGGACAGACAACACCACAGTGATGTGATACATAAACAAACAGGGGGGAACTCATTCATACCCCCTGTGCAGGCAAGCCATGACCCTATGGAACACAGCACTGGAATTGAAAATTCAACTACAGGCACAATTCCTGCCAGGGAAGGAAAACACACTGGCAGACAACCTAAGCAGAAATATGACAGATCCACATGAATGGAAGTTGCATCCTCAAATTTTCACAAAGATAACTCAGGCATGGGGACAGCCAGACATAGATCTCTTTGCTACACACAGAAATTGCCAGTTGAAAAAATTTTGTTCAAGGAGCTATCATCCACAGGCCTGGAAAGTGGACGCACTTTCCTTCAATTGGGCAACATTGACAGTCTATGCCTTCCCGCCTCTTCCTCTGCTGCCCAAAGTTCTATTAAAAGCCAGAGCAGAGAGGCCGAAAATGATTCTCATTGCTCCAGAATGGCCAAGACAACACTGGTATCCGCTCCTGAAGAGCCTGATACATTCCCCACCATGGATCCTACCTCTAGTCCCTCTTCTGTTGTCCCAGCACAACTACAAAACTCTTCACAGCCATCTCAAAACTCTAAATCTAGCTGCATGGAGAATTCCTTGATTTCACAACAGTTTCTCCTCTCCAAGGAGGTGCAGGATGTCATCTTGGAAGCCAGAAGACCTTCTACTAGAAAGGCCTACTCCGCCAAATGGAAACGATTTTGTGCCTGGAATCAAAAGAAGGGACAGAATCCTTGGGTAATAAATATACCTCAAATTTTACAGTACCTAGCTGAGATGTTAAACAATGGACTTTCCTTCTCCTCCATCAAGATCCACGCTTTAGCCATTTCTGCACAATACAACACAGATCCTCCTCTATTCTCTCATCCTCTCTTTAAGACAGTTCCTCAGAGGGGCAAAGAATATAAAACCCCCAAGGAAACTACCAGTCCCTGCTTGGGACCTCAACTTCATATTGGAAAAGCTGACCCTTCCTACCTTCGAGCCAGCTTCTTCATCAGAGTTACAGTACTTGTCATGGAAAACAGCCTTTCTTCTGGCTATCACCTCAGCTCGCTGGGTTTCAGAGCTACAGGCCCTCATGGCTGTGCAACCATTCATCATTTTCCATCAGGACAAAGTTTCCTTACGAACCAACCCTACCTTTATGCCAAAGGTAGTATCCAGTGTAGCTTTGAATCAGACTATCCACTTACCTACCTTTTATCCTAATCCACAGAACAAAGGGGAAAGACTACTACATTCCTTGGACATTCACAGACAACTTCATTATTATTTGGACAGGACAAAGCCATTCAGGAAATCTGAGCAACTCTTTGTGTCCTATGCTGCAGGTCCTCAAGGAAAGGCTATTTCCAAACAGACAATTTCAAAATGGATAGCCCACTGCATACGCTTTTGTTACTCATTTCATGGAAAAACTGTGCCTGCATGCATCAGATCCCACTCCACCAGAGCCACAGCTACCTCTGCAGCCTTCCTCAGGGGGGTCCCTACCAAGGATATTTTGGAAGCAGCCACCTGGAGTTCAGTGCACACTTTCTCCAAGCACTATCACCTCCCACTATACTCTAAATCTAGAGCGGGCTTTGCCACAGCAGTCCTGCAGGGTATCCTAGCCCCTCCTAGTTCCACTTAGTGCCTACCACCCTTACTTAGCTTTGGGATTCTACCCATCTGTTATAACTGCAGCTGTATGAACGATGAACATAGTACAGTTTTGTACCTACCATAAATGTAGATGTTTGAGTGCTCATACAGCTGCAGTCCAGGTTTCCCTCCCTCCAACCCCTCTTAGGACAGGCCTTATGACAAACCCTTTTCATATAACCTTTTGGGGTACTCTTTTATGGTGTATTTGCTTGCAACTATTGTTTTTGATTTATCAACATTGCATTTTTGCATAACATTATGTTTGCCTTCCTTTTGGGGGCACCTGACATCTGGGGCAAGAAAAACTGAAGAAAATGGCGTCGGCTGCCTCTGTTATACCCTTGCCGCACTGACGTCAGGGAGGAAGTGACGACAACTGACGCCGGACCTAGACTTTGGAATTCGGCCGACCGAGGACCCGCCTGACGGCAGGATAACCCATCTGTTATGACTGCAGCTGTATGAGCACTCGAACATCTACATTTATGGTAGGTACAAAACTGTACTTTCTCCTCACTCTGGAGAATATAGACATCTATACCATTACCAAGACATGGGTTAAATCCACAGAAAGTACTCCAGCAGTGCAAGGCTTCATTGCCTTCCATGCATTTACACAATCAGCTGCACAGACAGGGACAAATGTAGCAGCAAGAATAATTCTAGGTTGGAATTTATCCAATGCAAATCATCATAGACAAAGATCCGTACCATATTATAGGGATACTTTAACTTCTATCGACAGAGAAACATATACTGCCTCATAGTCAAAGACACAACAATTCCTGGACATTATTAACATAAATACCCTTGACTAGATAGTGCACAGACCCACCAGAAGTTCAAACATACTGGACCTAGTACTCGTCAATATGGAAGAGCACTGACCCGCCTCCCCATCCCCCCCCCACACCCAGTTTCACATCCTCACTGGTGAGGTCAGACCACAAAGATGTCTCCTTTGAAATAAAAATCAGCTTGGTAACCCCAGCAAACCCTGTAACAGTTAGGAACTATTCCAAAGCAAAATACATTTATTTATTTATTTATTTATTTCAGTTTGATTACCGGGGAAGTCCACTGGGCCAGTGGCATGCCCATTTTCAGTGGAGGCCCGGGGAGAAAAACTCCAATAAGCAATATGGTTACAAAGGTTTACATAATGCAATGGAAATACATACAAACATGGTTACGAAGGTTACATAAAGTGTTACTAAATACATATATGAGGTCATGCAGTCAGGTACAGGTGGATAGAATAACATTGAAATGCAATTTTGACCTAGGTAGAACAGTTAGTAGGTATTTACATTCAGAACAGTAAGTTTAGACTCACTGGGCAATAAGCATCAGTGAATTACTTGATATTTACAATATATACAATACTTGGAGTTGAGAGAGAGATTGTTTAGTCTGAGAAAGTTAGCTAGATTAGTTAGGAGAATAGAAAAGAGGTAATAGTGTAGAGAAGAGCAGGAGTATGGAAAGCTCAAAGGGTAAAATTGTGAGATTTTAAGTAGGGTGAAAGCAGGAACATTTACGTTTAGTGGATAGGTAAGAGAAAAGTAGGGTTTTTAAGGTTTCAGGGTTAGGTGTGGTCCTGAGTAAAGGAGGGAGAGAGTTCCATTTTTTGCCTATAGTGAAGGAGAGAAGGAGTTGGCCTGCAGGGTGTTTGGGTTTGTGGACAGAGATTAAATTTTGGTGTTCAGATCTCAGAGATCTGGTTGGGATGTATGGGGGAAGGATGTTTGTTAAGGCTGGGCATTTTTCTGGAAAGAATATTAGTTTGTGTGCGGTGGTTAGTTGGAGATAGTCAAGGAGGTTTGAGAGTTCAAGCCAGTTCAGAGATTGTAGGGTTAGGCAGTGGTGAGTGGAGGTTTTGAATTTTGTTGGGAATTTAGAGATTTTATTATAGCAAGTTTCGAGTTTAGAGGTGTTGGTAGAGGAAAGGTTAGTTAGTAGAGGGGCTCCATATAGTAGAGAGGGTAGGAGGTAGGTATTAGCGATAGTTTGCCTTGCGAAGTTGGAGAGAAAGTGGTTATTTCTATACAGCATGCCTAGTTTTTGATGGGTTTTCTTTATGTTTTGTTGGATGTGGATATCAAATTTAAGGTGTTCATCTATGGTAATGCCGAGGAGTCCTATTACGTGATAGTCTGTCAAAATTCAGTGACCCTCCCAACCCTGATTTTGCAGTAACCTGTGAAGAATTGTTCACAGAGACCCTGTACAACTATGTAAGTGGCTGTATAGAGGCTGCTGTACCTACTAAAAGTAAGACCAAAACAAACCATACTGGTGGAATCCTAACCTTAACAGAATATAGATCATAGGATCATGGGAGGTTACTAGGCTATTGGCCCCGAGGCCTATATAAGCCTAGCCAAGAGTTTAGCCTATGTTTAGACAAGTCAGCACCAGATGCCCCTGTCCAGCAGGGACACGGGTGGAATCCCAAGGGTATATTTTCTGTTTCCCATCCAGTTATCCAGGTTGTGCTTAAAAAAGGGTAAATAGGTACTCTGCTTGATGTAGACAGGGAGTTTATTCCATAGATGGTGGAGCTTCTTGGACACAAATCTGTCCTGCCAACAAGTCCTGTTGATGTCACAGACTAGGTTGAGGCCAAGCATGCGAGTTACTTGAGTGGAGCTTGACTTGCAGATATGCAGCAGTCCCATCAAGGTGGGGTCCATGATCACCTTGTATGCCAGACAGAGGTCACCTCTGAAGAGTCTGTATTTATTTATTTAATTGTTTAACATTTGTTTACTGGGAAAGTCCAACTGGACACATGTCCTTTTTCAGCAGAGGCCCGGGGAGAAAAGCTCCATGAGTAACAGTAAATTTACATGCACACGTTACAATAATCAATAAAGTATAAAGTAAACAAAATGTAGTACACATAAGAGCATACATCTTGACAACAAAACTTGAGCTTTGAACATAGCTAGATCTAAGGTTAAGACAGGTCGGTAGGAACAAAGGATTAAACACCGGGGAGAAGTTGGATATGTTTTGGGTATGCTGTGATGTATCAGAGCACTCATGAGGGGTTAGTACAGGAACACAGCAACTTATTTTTTTAGATAAGCTTTAAGTGATGGCTTAAAGTGGTTAATGGATGAGATTGAGAGAATGGAGTTAGGAAGGGAGTTCTTTATAAGAGATATATATTTGGAAAATAAAGATTCCTGCAGTGTTGTTGGCCTTGGAGATGGTGAGTAAATTTTTGTTGTTAGAGCAAATTGGTGTGCTGGAATTGTAAGGAAGGATGAGATTTTGTAGTGCAGGGGTTCTAGTTGGTTGTGTTACAATTTTGTGAGTTAGAGAGTTGGTTGTAAAGAATAATGTTGGGAAGCTCAAGCCAATCTAGTATTCTTAAAGCTGTACAATGATGTGTTCTATATGGGCAGACAGATGCAAACTTAGCAATTTTATTATAACATGCTTCTAGCTTAAATAAGTCAGTTTTCCTTAGATTAGTTAAAATTGGAGAGGCATATAGTAGAGTGGAGAGCAGATGGGTGTATGAAACTAAGTAGAAGGATAGGGCTTTTAGCCTATCTGTGTATGGTAGATGTTTGAGGCCCTAGATTCTCCTGGCGAGGAACCTCTATGGTCTCTCCAGTTGCTGCATGTGCTTTGTGAGGTACATGCCAAAAGGGGCGTTGTACTCAATAATGGGCCTTATAAGGAAAGAATACAGGGATTTTATGACCTCCTTGTCCCTGGATGAGATACCCAAAAGTCAGGTTGCTAGCAACTTGGGTGCCCAAATCCCTCATGACTGATTGCGTGCTTAGTATATAACAAAAGGAAAACAGTCATGGCTAAAATAAAGAAGAGCAACTCCTAAGTCATCTCAAATTTCAACACCAACTTCCCCTTGCTTCCCCCCATGAAATATCTGTGAGCATAACTCTAAAAACTATGAACATGGAGCATATCCTAACAGTGCTTGCTAAGGCCAAAAACACAGCCTCACTGGCCCTCAGCAGTATTCCAGGATGCTTCCTAAACAGTTTGAAACATAACTTATCAAAGTTTCCTCCAGTTAGACAAACATCTTACAAGAGGGTGTAACACAGATAAATGACTGGTGCTAAGGTCACGGAATAAAACTCAATGCCAAGAAATCTATTATAGTACCCTTTTGGAAAACTGCCACCCATGTTATTTACTCTATCAAATAGACACCCCTAACAGTTGACCTGGTAGTCAGGCATCTGGGACCATGTAGACAGTAATCTGGCCTTTGACCAACATCTGGTCAAGTTAGTAAGAAAATCATTCTATGTCACCCAGCTTATAAGGGCATGACATCTAGGTTCAAGGAAGTCGTATTGCCAGTTTATTCATCTCTTATCAGACCCATTGTTGAGTATAATTCTCTCTTCACATGTTCCTGACCAGAGATATGAAACAAAGGTTCCTTACCTGGAGAATCCAGTGTAAAAACACTGTGCCCTATATGAATTGCCTTAAAGCCCTATCTCTATACTTAGTCTCCAACAGTTTACTGAGAGGTGATCTATGCCTAGCATACAAGGTGCCCTTGGATCCAGCTATGATGGACCTTTTGCACATTTGCGAAATGAACAGCATTATAACCACTAGATCGAAGGATTTAAGTTTTATTTGTGACATAAACAGGTCATGTTGGCAAGACAAATGTGTTTCAGAGGATTCCCATGCTCCCCATCTATGTGAAGCAGAGTCCATCTCTAACCCTGTTTAAGTGTAACCTTAACCAATGGATGGAAAATTGTAAATTCACCCTTGTCTGGGAAATTCACCTTGTTCTGGCCCCTATGTCTCTGAAAGAAAAACAAGTAATGCCCAAACTAGTATACCCCCGTATAACCTCTAGAGACTTCCTAACATACCTCACTCCTAGTAAACACCCATCATACATAGGGACGCTCAGGGGCGGCTCGTGGCATAGGGCTGCCGGACTGCAGCCCCCTCAAAAATAAAAGAAGAAAGAAAAAGAAATGAAAAATAAAAAAAATTATTTTTTTAAAATTCGCGGACGCGCATAGACCGAGTCCCGACTTGTCGGTCTATGCGCATGCTCAAGGCAGTCCGGCCGTCCCCATAGGGGGACACAAGGAGATGTCTGTGCACTTTTACAGTGCACAGACCCGCCAGGATTATGGGTCACGTCCAGACTGCAAGAGGAGCAGCAGGGACTCGGGACAGAGCCTTAGGGATCTCGTCGGCATCAGGAAGGAGCATTGGGATCTCGCGGGTCTTCAGTATTGCGCGGGAAGGATGTATGTACGTTAACTGGATGTATTCAGGTAAGGTGCCTTTTAATTTACAATGTTTATTTTTATGGAGTTTGTGCTTTTTAATTTACAATGTTTATTTGTGTGTGTATGGTGCTTGTGCTTTACTGGAGTTTGTGTATGGTGCTTGTGCTTTACTGGAGTGTGTGTGTGTGTAAATGCCCCAGGTGCTTATGGTGGTGTGGTAGGGAATGCCTCAGGCTTGAACCCTGTACCCTGTATGCAGGTGTTAAAGACTTGAGTTCCCTACCCACCACCATTTGTAAAAAAATTTCAGATTTTTGCCTCATATTCGATCTGATCTGTTCCTTATAATATCTGTGGTTTGTAAATGTTGCAATGCTTGATATTTGATGGTGTAGTAGTAGCATTGTTGCCTCACAGCTGCAGGTTCTTGGGTTTGATTCTTGGCTGGGGTTCCTTCTTTGTGGGGTCTGTATCTTCTCCCTGTGTTTGTGTGGGTTTGCTTTTGTGTCCTCCCATGTTACAAAGACATGTCTGCATTATTTCTTCCTGGGCCTCTGCTGAAAATTGTTTATTTGTTCCAAGTCAGACTGTCCTGATTAATGTTAAATAAAATTGACAGGCATTTGAATTTCAGACTTAAGGGTTTCTGAATGTTTAATTCCTTGCGTATTTGATGGTGCAGTGGTAGTATTGTTGCCTCACAGCTATAGGTTTTCTGGTTTGATTCTTGGTTGGGGTGGCTTCTGTCTGCATCTCCTCCCTGTATTTGTGTGGATTTGCTCTGGTGCCCTGCCATTTTACAAAGACGTGTCTGCAGTATTAATCCCTGCGTCTCTGCTGAAAATTGTTTTTGTTCTGTCCGCAGTAAAATTGACCGGCATTTGAATTTCAGACTTCAGGTTTCTGAATGTTTAATTCCTTGCAGATTTGATGGTGCAGTGGTAGTAATGTTGCCTCACAGCTATAGGTTTTCTGGTTTGATTCTTGGTTGGGGTGGTTTCTGTGTGAAGTCTGCATCTCCTCCCTGTGTTTGTGTGGATTTCCTCTGGTGCCCTGCCGTTTTACAAAGACGTGTCTGCAGTATTAATTCCTGCGTCTCTGCTGAAAATTGTTTTTGTTCTGTCCGCAGTAAAATTGACCGGCATTTGAATTTCAGACTTCAGGTTTCTGAATGTTTAATTCCTTGCAGATTTGATGGTGCAGTGGTAGTATTGTTGCCTCACAGCTATAGGTTTTCTGGTTTGATTCTTGGTTGGGGTGGCTTCTGTGTGGAGTCTGCATCTCCTCTTTGTGTTTGCGTGGATTTGCTCTGGTGCCCTGCCATTTTACAAAGACGTGTCTGCAGTATTAATCCCTGCGTCTCTGCTGAAAATTGTTTTTGCTCTGTCCGCAGTAAAATTGACCGGCATTTGAATTTCAGACTTCAGGTTTCTGAATGTTTAATTCCTTGCAGATTTGATGGTGCAGTGGTAGTATTGTTGCCTCACAGCTATAGGTTTTCTGGTTTGATTCTTGGTTGGGGTGGCTTCTGTGTGAAGTCTGCATCTCCTCCCTGTGTTTGTGTGGATTTCCTCTGGTGCCCTGCCATCTTACAAAGACATGTCTGCAGTATTAATTCCTGCGTCTCTGCTGAAAATTGTTTTTGTTCTGTCCGCAGTAAAATTGACCGGCATTTGAATTTCAGACTTCAGGTTTCTGAATGTTTAATTCCTTGCAGATTTGATGGTACAGTGGTAGTATTGTTGCCTCACAGCTATAGGTTTTCTGGTTTGATTCTTGGTTGGGGTGGCTTCTGTGTGGAGTCTGCATCTCCTCCTTGTGTTTGTGTGGATTTGCTCTGGTGCCCTGCCATTTTACAAAGACGTGTCTGCAGTATTAATCCTCGTCTCTGCTGAAAATTGTTTTGTTCTGTCCGCAGTAAAATTGACCGGCATTTGAATTTCAGACTTCAGGTTTCTGAATGTTTAATTCCTTGCAGATTTGATGGTGCAGTGGTAGTATTGTTGCCTCACAGCTATAGGTTTTCTGGTTTGATTCTTGGTTGGGGTGGCTTCTGTGTGAAGTCTGCATCTCCTCCCTGTGTTTGTGTGGATTTCCTCTGGTGCCCTGCCATTTTACAAAGACGTGTCTGCAGTATTAATTCCTCGCCTCTGCTGAAAATTGTTTTTGTTCTGTCCGCAGTAAAATTGACCGCATTTGAATTTCAAACTTCATGTTCTTCAGAATACATAGTAGCACAACCTTTTTTTCTAGCAATTTTCTAAGTTTATAAGATGAATATTTTAAATTTGTCCCTATTTTTGGGACTGTATTCCCCCATTATTGGCTTCGTCCAGGTTTTTGTGCTAAGGTTGACAGCTATGGCAAGAACTGAATTCACTGAATATGGACTGTAGAATTGTGCATATTTACTGATAAAGGTGCACTGTAGAATTGTGCATATTTACTGATAATGGTGGACTGTAGAATTGTGCGTATTTACTAATAATGGTGGACTGTGGAATTGTGCATATTTACTAATAATGGTGGACTGTGGAAGTCTGAGTAGACTTTTTTTATGATAAATGTTCTCAACTGGGCAGTTTTGCCATTATGGGTGCATATGTTTTGTTTCATTGCTTACTGGAAAATGTTCAAAGCAAATTTAAAACACCCACTAACAAGTGTACTGTATTGTACAAGGAATATAAATTTTAGTACAATGAGGAAGGTGTATCAAAGAACACATGTATGTTTCATATGCATGGGGCCTATGATTCAAAAACAGCCCAAAATTAATCTTTATCTGCCACTGGCAAAATGTATTTTCTTTGAATGTGGGTTTCAATGCTGTTTCAATGAATGTGAGTTTCAAGGGCAGAGAAGTTTTAATGCTAAGTTTTCATTGTGAGACTGCATTGCTTTGTTTAACAGATGACTTAATGTTTGTGCTGTAAAATACAAAATAAAACTTTCAAATGAAGTCCAATCATTGAAGTAAAGCAGTATGCACATTAGTGTTTATGGTAAATGGAGTGAAATAGCCAAGTAATGGTTAATTGGAATGGCTGCAGAGGCTCCAGTTCAACCATTATTTTGTCAGGGGGCAGCAAACTCAGACAGGCCCAGCTGAACTATACCTCCCAACTGTCCAGATTTTCAAAGAATGAATAGATTTTTGCTTCTTATTTTTGGTTTGTTGTTCATAAAATTTGTAGTTTTAATTCCTAAATGATTTGCCAGAAGTCACTAAATAATAAGTTTCAGACTTCATAACCTTCATAAAAATGCATGTTAAAGTAAGAGCCGTTCTATCAACTGTCTCAATTTATACAAGAGCAATTTTTAGTACTGTTTATATGTGCCCCCAATATATTTGGCCTTGTTCAGATTTACTGCATTAACAGGTTGAGAGGTACATGCAAATAAATTGCTTTATAGAATTAGGCATAGCCAACCTCTCAACTGTCCCCAATTTTTGGCTCAAAATGTTGCTCTTCCCCCTAATAATTCCTCTGCAAAATAGCAATTTTGGAAGAAAACATGGAGGGTTTACAATTAAGAAATAACTGTAATAATCAAAGTTATAGATTACTTGAAATGCATGTAGATTCTTTTATTTTGTCAGCTGCTCAAGGTAGCAGTACTAATATTAAAGTGTCCCTTCTTTGACAGGTAGCAGCTGTATTGTGTGTCTATTTTATATTTTTGCATCACATTTTGGTCCATTTTTCATAAAATTGTGTTTTTGGCAAATTAGTGACAAATCACTAAAGACTGAAGTTAGAAAATGACAGACATTTGAGTTTCAGATTTTATACCCTTCAGAAAATTCATACTAATGCAAGACCTATTCTATTATCTTTCTAAGTTTATTAGAGCAATATTTAAAAATTGTCCTTATTGTTGTGCCTTTGTCCCACTTCTGTG
The DNA here is from genome assembly GCF_019279795.1 of Protopterus annectens. Classification (NCBI taxonomy): domain Eukaryota; kingdom Metazoa; phylum Chordata; order Ceratodontiformes; family Protopteridae; genus Protopterus; species Protopterus annectens. The sequence continues at coordinate 1,744,391,872 of NC_056744.1, read as the reverse complement.
TATGACTTTGTCCAGATTTCTTGCTCTTGAGGTTGAGAGGTATGACAAATGTGTCAGGGCCATCACAGTCAGCCAGAGAGATTTCAAATTGTGACATGCTTGTTGCACCCCACTCCCCATGTAGTGACTCTGGATGTGTCCAAGCAAGGCAAGGAGTAGTTGTATCTACCTTGGATGGGGAGGACACACTGCATAAGTACTACAGTGGCTTTTCATCTGTCCTTGATTTTGCAGAATGGTCTGGTTTCGGTCATATTTTTGTACTGTTGATTTATGCTTATTACTCAGATTTATGCTTATTACTCAAAGTGCCTGTTGCTCTGTGTTTAAGTAGCAATGCTTTAATGACCATAAAGTAAGCTTGTCTGACATCGTAAGATGCAAGTAAGCTTTAATAAGCATACTGTTAAAGAATTGCCAACATTGAAAGCCTTTCTGTTGTTGCCATGCAGAGAATACTTGACTAGATAATGTATAAGCCTTGGGTATTAAAGGACAGGATTCCATTATTTTAAAAAGCTCATTACACTTGTTAGAGACTTCCAGTCATCTCTACAGACTTTACCCGTAAACTAAACAGAATGCCAATCATGTGTGGTCCATAACCTGTACAGTAATCCTTTAATCAATGTATCTTGAGCTTGTTTCTTGTTTGCTTTTCATTTTTTACTTTTATCATGTTTTCCCCATGAAACAAGTTGTCAGGCAGCAGGTCTTTTTTGGATAAGAAACATTTTTACAAGTGGGGGCATCACATAGATTTCTACTTTCAGCATGTTGCTTGGTACTTAAAGCTGAATATATTATAATTAGAACTGCAGTGCAAGGAGAAGTGGTTTGAGTTGAGTGCTTCTGGTTTTTCTTATACTTGATTTTGACTGGCATTCCAGTAATGTATTTAAAAAGTAATTTATTTTTTCATGCCTCACAACCTTTTGTTTCCATCTAGATATTAAGTAAGCTGTCATGCAGCCAATGCATTGAAATATTTTTATTCTTCTACACTTATTTTTGTCTTGATTGGACTTTCATAATGATGGTTTGCCACCCAGGGCAGCGTATTTAATTAAAGTTATTTTTTTGTGGTTTTGTGCATAGCTCCTCCCCTTTATGGTTGACCACACCCCTTCCCTTTGACCCCACCCATTCAGCGTCTCCTGCAGCCCCCCTGTGATTTGAAGTCACCAGCCGCCACTGGGGACGCTATTGCGTTGGGATGCACATCTAGGCTTATAAAGGCTCTGGTAGTCATTATTCTAGTATATGTCCACGAACCTATGAACCTGTAAGAAATCTTTTCATTTCTGGAAAGATACCTCAAATTAAGCTGAACTATTCTTATGGATTACACTGTTGTATCTGATATATTTACTGATGTGTTGTACTTAATTTCATGCTTTTAACGTGCACTTTTCTAATACGTGTATAAATACATTGTGTTTTTATTATTTTCATGTTTTAAACTGACTCTTTTCTAATACTGTTGCAAAAAAAATCATGTGTTTTTTGTGTTATGTGTTTAGCCATGTCATGACTGAAAAAGGTAATCTAACTAGTCCACTGATCTGGTCACCAAATAATAATAAATAAATAAATAAACAAGTAAATACATAAATAAATTGTTTTAACTGTAATTGTACAAGTCACTTCTGCATTGCGCTAGTAGTTGTAAATAACACTATGGATGATTTTGTGCTCACAGAGCCTGGGTTGTGGCTGAAAAGGGTCAATAGACCAACCTACCTATTCAGTCAACAAACAGAAAGAAAGAAATACATAAAACAACTAAGAAATCTAACCAAGAATTGATACTCAAAGGCAAAATTAATTTATATACCTATACTTAAACTATCAATCCCATTAATCCCAAGCAGTTATAAGCAGGCATTAAAACCTCTTTGCCTTTGGAAAATTTCTTCCCCAACCTTCTACTAACAGAAACAGACTCTTACCATAACCTGAAAATTCAATGAGCATTTCATTGCTACAGCCGTTTCCCTCTCCAATACCAAGACTCAAAGTATATCAATACCCTTCACCAACAACGCTACCACCTCATATATGTTCCACATAGAACCAGGCCCTATCAATACATCAGATCTGAAGAAGATGCACTAGCCTATCCTGCCTCATTATTAATTAACGAATTTCATGTACTGTCCCTCTGGAAACATTCCTACACAATGCTATTACATAAAGGTATCACCTGGGCTGAAGTATAAAACTATAGGCCCTTTGCCATTGTCCCTCCAATATCCAGTATTCTTAAAAAGTGTATTCATACAGTTACTAACACCTTTTGTAAACAATCAACTACTCCTTTTCTTGCAACATGGATTTTATCCTTATCACATCACTGAAATGGCTGTTTTATCCGTCCTTGACTGTGTTAACCTGAATGGAAATCCAGGGTAGTTTGTCCCCACCTTCTTTCTTGACCATTCTAAGGCTTTTGATATTGTCTTTTACCATTTACTTCTCAACAGACCTTACTTTTAGGACTGCATAGTAATGCACTTGAATGGATTACCAACTTAGTAACTGACCACAGTGTATTAAATGGCAAGGCTACCTATACAGGTTGGAGTTCCTCAAGGGTCCATCCTCACCCCTTTCCTGTTTAATACATTCGTAAATGACTCACAGCATGCCGCACCATCATCATTCGGGTCTATATTACAACATCGAACTAAAACATGTTCGAACATTGTAATATCAAACCTTAAAGTCTGAAAGTTGAAAATAGTGAAGACACTGCACATCAACTTTTTTCCCCAGGGAAAAAAAAAAATCAGTGGGCTGTTTTTGGGGCTTTGCTATTTCCTCCACTATGGTGCGATCTCGGAGTTGGTATATTTAAGTGGGGGGGGGGGCAGTTTAAGGTTACATTTTTTTTTTGTCACGGAATAGGGATTTTTTTTTCCCTGTGGGAAAAAAAATCACTGTTCTGTGTTTTCGGTTTTGTTGGGTTTTGGAGTTTAGGGTTCGATATTACAATGATTTGTTAGTTCGACGTTGTGATATAGACCCTCATCATTCAGTATGCACACAGTTCTACCCTTGTGCACTTGCTCCAAACTGTATTCATAAATGACTCACAACATGCAGCATGCCGCACCACTATCATTCAGTATGCACAGAGTTCTACCCCTGTGCACTCTGTCCCAACCTCAGCCTTGCCCAAACTGTTACCCAATAATCCCTTTTTTGCATAGAATCATAACTTGAACATTCTCAGCTCATTTTCACACTGAACCACTGCCCAAACAAGATAAACAAATACACATACAATCTTTGAAAAACACTAAAATTTAATAAGTTACCAGCACTAAACTCTTTGGTGTAATCATTAAATTGAATTTGCAAACACAATGATTGCACAATTCAAAACAAACACTGCAAACTCAGTGCACTGTATAGAACCAAATGCTTCATTTTAGTACAACATAGAATAGGTACACTCTTATCCCTGCTCCAACCTAACATATTTTAATTCCCCTCTGTTTTCAGTAACCTGTCCACTTCTCAGCTTGCCAAACTGGAACAGTGCTATAACCAGATTTCCAAATTTGCTTTCAGAATCCCCACTTAGACCTACCACTGTGTGACCATTATACAAATCCACTGGATGGATGGAAATCTCCAGCTGTATCGCTTACCCACAACTAAAAATGATTCAGAAAATACTATATTAATCCTCCAAGGTTCCAGCCATTTCCAGTGTGTTAAACTGCCATATACATACTAGAAATTTATGTTCTAAAGTACTCTAACCAAACCCCAAAAGTCCTGCAACAATAATTTTCCCCTGTTGCTCCAACTCTGCATAGTTAGGATGCTGGGATACAGTATCTTTGTCCCAAAAGTCCACACAGAAACATTTCAAAGTTAAAGTCTAAAGAATTTGAAGGCAGCTGTGCTACCTGTGCAGTATGGCTTCCAGATAACAGCCTGACTGTACTGCACCAATTGAAGAGGTGACTAGCCACTGCTTAATTCTGTCTCAAAGGTTTTGGAGCATTACATGCAGAACTGCCTCTGCATATAGTACATTTTTTATTTACTTTGGTCTTATTCTGCTGGACTATCTATGAAACATTAAAGAAAAGAAGTTTTTAATTTCTAAAATACTCACCAATTGACTGCACTGGCCTGTTCGTAGCAAGCACGCAGTTCGAGGCCTCCCTGCATAGCACAAAATGCTTGTGAAACCATGGGGCTCTCACCTTTGATGATTTGGCTAACAACTTATTTTAATTCGGTAAGGATTATAGGAAACTATAGGTATGGTTGGTAGGTTTTCTGAATTTGGCAGTGCTTAACACTGCAACTTTCAGCTTTACCCTAACACACTCTTGGACAGCTTCTTTTAACTTCTCTGTTTGTTGTTGTGTCTTTCGGCTTTGCCCAGTTAGGGGTCGCCACAGCGGAACTCCGGTCTGCTAATGATTGGCAGTTGATTTTTACGTGCTGAGTTGCCAGCCCTAGCGCACAACCTTCAACGAAGGTACGCCCATTCATGCATGTCTCCATGCTGAAGACGCTCTAGCTGAGAGTCGAATCGGTCAGCGTCTTACTGTGAGACGACAATGCTAACGCAGCACCACCACCGCAGATGTCTTTTAACTTCTCTGTTTATAGTTCATAAAATATAGACATACCTGTATGGTCTCTAGTGATTGTTTTTCTTGTCTGTACACCTCAATTGTGGGCCAAACCAGCCCCTAAAGTGTCTCCAATCACATTTTTCAACTTTTCCGATCTAACGTGCAATTACTGTCCCATGATCCTTTGCACTGTAAGCATACCAAGCTCTGAATCTAAGGTCTTGTTCTTTTTCTAGTTTAACCCCATTGCTGCCCCTCTAGCTGTGTGCATAGCTAGGAAGCTAGGATACAAGTGTCTGTGGCTTTGTTTTTTTTTTTTATTTTTTACAGTTTCTACTATATATGGTACAATGGCATTTAAGTGGTTTCATTTTTTACGTTGCTCTCATTTTGTAATACTGAACTGGTACACATAACGATACTCCTAGTTACTGAGCTGGTAGTTATGGTACTTCACAGTGCATTGCAGCACTTCGTTAACTGTGCATGGTCTTTCTTTTAATTAGTGCAGACACTCTTTTCCCTTAGGCAATGTAGTGGCTGTGATAACTATTGTTTTTTCTTGTTAGATAGTGCAGTTTCTATACTTGTGCGACCTTCAGCATAAGTTAGAGTAGCCTACATAATTGGACATAATGCGGTTTTAAATTATGTTGTATTCTTTATGCATGTCTTTTCAAAAGAGCTGCTGTTGATTTATTATCTTCCAGATATTAATTGCTTTCATACTTAATTGCAGTGCACCCTCTTTGACTAACCACTATCATTTGGCTTTCTGTTTCTCTTTCCTCCATAGCACACCCTCTCTTGTACATACCCACTATTCTTTCCTTGGCACTCTCAATACCCTGGTAGTATCTGTAGATCTCTTCCCTGTTTCTTTCTTTTCTGTCTCTTTGTTTTTTTTTCTGACAGTATCCTGGCCCCTAAAGTGTACCCAGAAACATTTCAAATTTAAAATTCTAAAGAATTTGAAGGCAACTGTGCTCCCTACACAGTATAGCTTCCAGATAACAGCCGGACTGTACTGTACTAATTGAAAAGTGACTACCTGCTGCTTAATCCTCTCTCGAAGGTTTGTGAACATTACAGGGGGAACTGGCATTGTATATAATACCACATACATGTTGATTTTGGTACTTGCACCATTATGTTTTATGTTGTATTAATTATCTATTGAATATATATCTGTGTTTCTATTATAAATATGTTCTCTTGTACTCTTGAAGCTTTTTTCCTTGGACTTCTGCTGAAAATGGGTTTCAGTTAATTTGGACATTCCCAGTAAACAAAACCAAATAAACAAGGTCCTCAATTTTTACTCATTACAGTGCAACATTACTAATATAAACATCATCCAAAAAGAAGTCACTGAAGCAATCAAATAGATGTAAATCATCATTAAAGTTAAATCTTGTCATGAGGATGACTGACAATAATAAGAAAAAAATGATGGTAAAAGAACAAGAATGTAGTGTGCTAGTACAAAACGGTGTCACAGAGTATTAATTTGGACCAAGTTTCAGGCTGCAAAAGAGAACCCAGGCATTTTATCCCTGCAATATGATCCCACCCAAATTACAGTTGAAATATTAATTTCTGTCCTCATTAAGGTCAGAAACACCAGTCTGACCAGATAAGGTACAAGAAAGGTAACCATTTGAAATGTTGGGACCCACTAGAGCAAGTGTCGAAACACGGGAGACTGAATTGCTGATAAATGGACTTACATATACTAAGTCTGAGATGGCCATTTGTTGGAATATTCTCTTTTCTCTGAGGTATGGCAATCTTGGAGTTGGCATATATATATATATATATATATATATATATATATATATATATATATATATATATATATGTTTGGGGGTGCATGGGCTAAAAAGGAGTTTAAAATGAGAATAAAGATCTCCAAGATTCACTCTTTTCCTGGGGTTTCAGTTTTTTTTTTTCAGTTTATTGGCATACTGCATTTCGAGTGCCAATATTTGTGTATGGAATCGACAAGAAAGCCTAATTTTTGCAATCAGCAACAGTTTATTATACCCCCTTATGTACATTTTAATATAGTATTAAATATTGGCTATATCCCTGATATTTGGAAATAAACTACTATAGTCCTAGGAAATAAGGGAGGCCCTTCTACAGATCCAAATAATTACAGACTGGTCAGCTTCTCAAGCATATTGTACAGGGTGATAGAGAAAGTCCCAAGGAACTTATTCATGTAGAAAGGAAACCTCCTTTTCCATGACCTAATTCAGTATGGGTTTTATTAAAGGTAGATATTGTATTCTTAAACTTAGAAATGTATTCAGCAGCCATGGATAAAGGGTTATCTGTTCCCTGATCTGGTTAAAACATTCAATAATATATGTAATGACAGAATCATACATTAATCTAGTAATCTAAACAAGTAATAATGCCCAACAGGGTGTGTGTTAATGTGTAATTAATACCCTCCCAGGGATGCTGTGAGTCCCGACACCACAGGTGGAGGGCCTGCACACCCCTTGAAGGGCATTAAATACACATTAACACACACCCTGGAGAGCATTATTATTAGAGAACAGGCTCTCTGTAAAATTGTTGTGTTTTACTTCTTTCTGTAGTATATGTTAATGGTGTTGGAGGAAGCATTTTGCATCCAAAATATATTAAAAAATAAAATAGTACTTAAACAAATACATAAGTAAGTAAAACAACAATTTTACAGACAGCTCAGTCTCTAAGTGCTGGCAGAGATAAGTTCATAGGTTCATAGGTGTGTACTAGGCTAATGGCCCTGGGGCCTTTACAAGCCTAGCCCATAGAAGTACCCTGGCATTGTGCCACCCGTCGTTAGTTCCCAGTGCCTCTATCAAGTAGAGCCACTGGCATGATCCCCCGGGGTGAAGTTTCTACTTCCCATCCACTCATCAAGATTTCGCTTGAAGAGGGCTAGTGAGGTGCTCTGCTTGACATGTATGGAAAGTCTATTCCAGAGCATGGGTTAGTCTCTGGGTTATGAACCTGTCCCTCCAGCATGTTCTGTTGATTGTAGTAATGAGGTTGAGGTCTCTGGAGCGTGTGGGGTGGAGGGAATGGGATTTCTTTAGATATAACATTTCTAACAGAGCTGGGTCAGACATGGCTTTGAAAGTCAAGCAAGACAGAGAATAGCTGGAGCTTTTTGAGTCTGTCTGTCTAGGACATGTGTTTAAGGCCTAGGATGCTGTTTGTGAGGTACTTTTGTGGCCTCTCCAGCTGTTGCAGGTGTGTAGTGTGGTACATGCCAAATGGGGCATTATACTCCATGACTGGTTTAATGAGGGAAGAGTAGAGAGAAATGATGACCACTTTCTTCCTGGATGCAAAACCCTTGGTAAGGAGATGTGCCATGTAGAAGGACTTTCTGACCACAGTGGCAGTGTGGTGGTCGAAGGAGAGGTTGCTGTCAACCTGTGTCCCCAGATCTCTTATAACGCCTTCAGTGTTCAGAGGGCTCCCATTGATGTGGTAACTAGTGGGAACTGAGTTTTTCCCAAAGGGGATGATGATGCGCTTTTTGGCATTAAGCTTAAGGCCATGGTTTCGACACCAGTCATTGGTCTCAGTGAGGCCTTTCTATAGGATGTTTGCATCATTTGGGGAGTTAATAATGGCTCCCAGCTTGTAGTCGTCTGTGAATTTGGTCAGCCAGAGTCCCTCCATGTTGGCCTGGACTTCTGAGAAGTAGATGCCAAACAGGACAGGACCCAGGACCAATCCCTATGGGACTCAACTCGTGACTAGTCAGCAGTCTGACTTGGAGTCCACTACTTTCACACTGTGAGTTCTATCTATGAGCCAATTTGCAACCCACCTAACGATATAGGGATTGATGCCAAGTTTGCTGAGTTTATAAATAATTCCTGAGTGAGGAATGGTATCAAAGGCCTTGGCCAGATCGAGGTAGGCTGTATGAACTGCCGTACCTTCATCCACCGCTCTAGTGACTGACTCAAAGAAGCCAACCGGGTTGAGCAGGCATGATCTACCTTTCACAAAACCAAATTGCATGGGATCTAGAGTTTGGAGATTCCCTATATCCTTGTTAATTAGGTCCATGATGATGCACTCCAATGGCTTACATATCAGACTTGTCAGGCTAATCGGGTGATAATTTCCAGGGTCTGTAGTCACTCCTCTTTTATGGAGAGGGATGACTGTAGCAGTGTGCCATTCAGTAGGGACAAAGCCTGAGGTGAGGCTGTGAGTTAACAGAGCACACAGATGTGGTGCCAGTTCACTTTGTAATTCATGTAGAACACAGCCAGGGGTATTGTCGGGTCCCATGAAAGCTGTATTCTTGGTTTTAGACAATGCAGCTTTAACCTATGCTGCAGTAATTTTGGGTGCCTGGCATTCTTCCGGTATTGAGATTGGTCCATTGGGGAAGGTAAAGTTGGCACTGAATCTGTCAGCCAGTATGTTGGCAATATCTGTTGGTTCAGTATAGGAGGTACTATTGTGCAGTAACTCAGAGCAAATCTGGATATTGCCATGGAGATTCTTGATATAACTATAGAAGGCTTTGTGGTTGTTTTTAGTGTCTGCCGCAATTCTGTCTTCATAGCTGGCTTTGGAGATTTTGATGAGGGATCTCAACTTTTTGTTGAGGCTAATAAGGGAATTTTTCCAGTCTTGGGACTTCACCTTTTTCTGCAACAGTTTCTTCCTTCTGTTGTAGAGTTTATGAATGGCATGGGACCACCAGACTAACTTCCTTTTTTTGGAGGAGAGCACCTTGGTTCTGTTGGGTATGGTTAGTTCCATGCATTTATGTACGTGTTTGTAAAGTGCATTGGTGTATGATTCGACACTCATGCATCTATTTCCCATTGGCATGGGTGCGGCGAAGTTAGCCCCCTCTGTTTTTTGGAGTCAAAAATCAGCTTTGAAGAAGTTTTTCATGGTGGATACCTTTGCTGGAAGTGTGGGTGAAATGTGGATTTCCATGGTGATTAGATTGTGGTCGGATCTAACCAGGGAGGAATTGACTATTGGTGTAGAGCAATGGTTGCCCATGTTAGTAATAACCAGGTCAAGGATGTTGCTTCCTCTAGTGGGGGTAAGAATTAGCTAGTCCAGGGCATTGGAACTGATGAATTCCAGGAAGCGTTTTGCCAGTGCATTGGTGCATGAGTAGTTTTTCCAGCTGATGGAGGGGTAGTTGAAGTCACCTAGTATGAGATCATTGGGTTAGATCTTAATAGTTTCCAGGGTGCTTAGGAATGTGGAGTGAGATTCTTGGGACATGGTGGAGGACCTATAGCGAGCTATGACCTGAATCACAATCTTACCCAATGTTAGTAATAACTGGAGTATCTCAGATGCATAATGCTTGGCTACTAGTCTGGAGGTATGAATATCCTTTATGAATATAGAGACACCACCACCTTTGAAGCTTCGGTCCATGTTCTGGGGCCAAAAGGTGTAGAATGAGTTATAGCCTGGTAGCTCAGGGGTGCTTTCTGCTGCTTTAAACTAGGTCTCTGTTACAGCACAAATGTCGATGTTCTCCATTTTGAGGAGTGCTTTGAGCGAGTGCACCTTGAGATTTAGACTTCTAATGTTGAGCAGCATTATCCTCAGATTGCATTTATTTCTAGCTGTTACAGTGGTAATTTGGTCTTTGGAACGCTGCCTAAAAAAGGCACTATAGGGATGGCAAGCACCTTAGCTAGTACCCGGAAACCCAGGGGTGACAGATGCAGGCCATCTCTGGCAAAGCATCGAGGTCTGTCAATCATGTCGTCCCAAGCAGACAGATACTGGATCCCTTTAGAATGACACTAGAAACTTAGACAATTGTTGAAGTCAATCATTTTCTGTTTATACTGTGGTATCATTCTGGGCAATGATAGGATGCTGTTCGGGGTTAGGATCATACCTGCCTGGGCCACATAATCCAGAGCGCCACCATGTCTCTTTTCATGTAGTCCAGGGAGGTGTATCTCAGGTCATTCAAATCCACATGGACAATGACAGAGTCATACTTGTACTTGCTGTAGATTGACCCAAGTGTGTGTGTTATGTATTGGATTCTGGCACCCGATAGACAGCTGACTGTTACCTTTTCCTTATTCAACCTAGTGAGTGGAACATCAGTGTGCCCCACTATTGAGTCACCTATGATTATTGTATTGGACAAGCTGTTTTGCCTTAGGGGCTTAGGTTGAGGGGCAGACTGTGTAGGTGAGCTATGTGTCTTATGGTTTGTGCTGTGTTGTGGTGGTCAAGTGTGTTTCTGCCTTGGAGGTCTCTGCTGTTTGGGTAGATTTCTATTGAGAGCCTCCACAAAGGTGGATGTGTGGTTTGTGTTTTTATGTGAAAGCTGTGACGGTGGGTGTTCTGGAGGGTTATGTGTTCCATGTGGTGTGGTGCAAGTGTTGACCATACTCCTCTTCACCAGCTATTCCATTCTTGGCTGGAGAGTGCATGGCTTCCAATTTGGAGATAAAGGCACATCTCTCACAAGTCTGAGTGTTTGGAGGTAAGAGCAGAGGGTTGTCTGTGTACATGAGGCAGTTGCTACACTGCCTCAGAATGCCCAAGTTCACCAGGTTAATAAGAGAAAGCACAGAAAACTGACCTTTAGACATGCCAGGAGGGATGGTCATCATTACTAAGTACTGAAGCTATTTCCTTATACGACATCTAGTGCTGATAGCACTTGTGTGCTGCAATAATTGCTACAAAAAGCCTGATGAAGTGCTGGTGAATAAGCTAATTAAAGTGCAAGATAGAGGAGAAAGTTGAAAGGGATGGAAAAAACTGCCCAAACTGCCAATAAACTACAATTTCAGAGCCAGAAACCACTCCTGTTGTGGTTAGATAGGCTACCTAGTGCTTACCTGGCAGTGGCGGCTCCTGAAATCGGACTGCAGCCCCCCCCCCTGCTGTGAAACACAATGGTAAACTCCTGAATTGCACATAGGCGTGCTTATAAAGTTGAATCCGGACTGCTGTCTTACCAGTCTGGATTCAGGAAAAAGTAAGCAGTCTGCAGATGTCTATGTGGTGCTAACTACATAGACTGGAAGGGGATCGGACTGCAAGGTCTGCAGTCAGTACGAACCACCGGGAACAGAAAACCAGAACTGTACAGGCATCTGCTGCTAGAAGTACAGTGGATATTTTGCTAATAGGAAACAGACAAGATAAACTGTGCATTCTGGTGCGCTAGGATTATTTAGAAACAGAGGATTTTATTTAGGTACATGTTACTGCTATGCTAGTAGGTGTGCGTGTGTCTGCATAAAATGCCCCAGTTGATTTATACTGGAGGCTAGAGCCCCCAGTTGATTTATACTGGTGGCTAGACAGAACTCAGGATACCTGCTGTTTTAGAGAATACCTCAGGCTTGAACCCTGTACCTTGGGTGCAGGTAGCAAGAGCCTGAATTCCCTACCCACCACCATTGGTGGGAGTTTTGCAGATTTTTGACTAATATTTTTGTTCTGTTCTGTTCCTCATAAAGTCTGTGGTTTCTGAATTTTTAATTACTTAGATAGTTAATGGTGCAGTGATAGCATTGTTGCCTCACAGCTAGAAGTTCACTGGTTTGATTCTTGGCTGGGGTGTCTTCTGTGTGGAGTCTGCATGTCCTTCCTCTGTTTGTGCGGGTTTGTTGTGGTGTTCTCCCATGTTACAAAGACATGTGTCTGCAGTATTTCTCCCTGGGCCTCTGCTGAAAATTGGCTTTTGTTCGAAGTCAGTCTTTCCTGGTTAACAAATGTTATAAAACTGACAGGCATTTGAATTTCAGACTTCATATTCTTCAGAAAGTACATGGTAACACAAAACCTTTTATTCTAACAATTTTCTAAGTTTATAAGGTGAATATTTGAAATTTGTCCCCATTTTTGGGACTGTATTCCCCCATTACTGGCTTCATCCAGGTTTTTTGTGCTAAGGTTGAGAGCTATGGTGAGTACTGAATTCACTGAATATGTTTGAGGGCTGTATTCCCCCATACATAGTTAGCACAGCAGCAAATAGCTGGGCAGTCACTCTTTTTAAAACACGTGCTAAGCATTCAATGTATTTCATTATACAGTAAATGTATCAATAGTTGTGAAATAAGAGAAGTAAAAAAGAGAAGCAAGCAGCTGCCATACTGCCTTTGCTTGCTAAATAGGTCCTATCTCGTTTAGAGAGTGTTATTTAAGAAAATCCTTAGAGCTCACAAATACCTTACTTGTATCTAGGCAATTCTAGCACACATTAGTACTTAAAAGTAAATTTTTTGCAGTTTTATCTGACTCTATAGATTTTGTGTATTTCTTGATCATTTCCACAGAGCTCACAAACACTTGGCTCGCATCTAGTGCAACCCTAGCAAAGATAAGTGCTGTCAGTTGATTTTTTGCATTTTTATAAGATATTTAAGAGTACTGCTGCTATATTTTTGAATTATTATATTATTATTATTATTACTATGAATTATTTATTGTATTTTTCTGCCCTTTATCACTGTGCAGGGCTCTGATTTTCCCTGATCTTGCTACTGTTTTCTCTCCGTTGTAATAATTTTAAAAGTGTGTGTTTATAGCTAATTTGTTTGACTGTCCTGTTTGAATATACTTTGGGCTAACTGTAATTTGTTTTTACATTAAGAAGGCCTGGGAGCACTGCCCCTTAAATTTAGGATTATATTGCCTGGTCTAGCCCTAATCCCAAAAGCACCCTTAGTTTCTCTCTTCTAATCCCTTATGCTTCACACTCTTGTAGCTCACCTAATAAAGGACCTGGCATCATGGATATGCACCTTCCCAATTTCTCCACAGCCACTTTGGTGAAGGTTAAGAACTCTGTAAGAAAAACTCACAGTGAAGCACAGATTATTCACTTATAGTCACAGTTAAACAGCAACGAAATGCAGTAAAATGCAGTTAAACAGTAATAAATTGCAGTAGATAGCAATGAAATATAGTTAATCAGTAGATTGCTTTGAAACAATAGCTCACAAATCACAACAATAACAGACAGCACTAATTCAGTAGAACACTGTCATCAATTTAGTGAGGCTAGCAACAAGCAGTAATAAATATGGCAAACAGCAAAATTAAGTAGAAAGAGGTATTTTTTTATAGTAGAAAGTAAAGAGACAGAAAATAATGAGATAATTCAAGGTTCAGGAGCTAAAGTGGTGAGCCTTTGCTAAGTTCTCACTACAAACAGTAGAATGAGCTGATGTAATGTGACTGGGAGGAGTGTCCAGTATCAACTTTCTACCAGAGGCAGGCAACTCAAAGCCACCAAGACTTAAGACAACCACAACAACTGGGCAGGTGGTGGGGGAAAAAAAGTTGTACAGATTATACACATATGTATTAAACAGACGTGCAGAAGACAATTGAAAATAAACACTTCTTTTTCAAATATCACAGCAGGACAGTAGGCCAGTCTCTCTGCAGCTTAGAACAGCTTGAGTCAACAAGATCATTCTCTCTTCACTCTGTTTCACGCATGCTATCAGGGGATCGATCATTGGATAGCTTTCGCACTTCACTTGCTCACTCTCTCTGTCACATGTATACACACACACACACACACACACACACACACACACACACACACACACACACACACACACACACACACGCAATCTCTCTCTGCTTTCATGCACAAATTCATTCACATATGCAGACACACACACACACACACACACACACACACACACACACACACACGTTTCTGTTTCGCAAAATCGATCGCTCTCTCTTACTCTCATACACACTTACACTCACACACACACACTTTCTTTTCTTTTTTTTATTTTATACTCACTAAACAGCAAAAGGGCTAGTTAGTGACTATAAAATAATAGCTCGCTTGCTCTCACTTTCACTGACATGAATGCATACACTCACACACAGACATAAACACACACAAACACACACACCCACCTTGTTTTTGTTTACATTTTACACTCACTAAACAGCAAAAGCACTGTTTACCGAGCGTAAAATAATGGCAGTCGTTTTGTATTTCTTAGTCTGAGCTCCACGGCAGCTTGATATGCTGCCATAAAGTGGCGGACTCATTTTTCAATGGGCATTACTTGTACATTAATACCCTGCTGGAGAACGCTCCTTCTCCATTCAGGGTATTAATCTGCAGTAAGCCCAGTCTCTAAAGTTAAAAGAACCTATCACCATTGTTACATAGTCATACACAAGAGATAAGAAAAGGAAAACTGCTGCCCTGCTATCTTCTATCACCAATGAACTCGCTCAGTGTTTCTGACCTGCGACCAATCCTTTTATCATCTTATTCTCAGACATCAAATGTGATTTCAGTGTTTGTTTCACCAAAAATGCAGATGACAGAAGACCTAACCATAGTGACATGGCTTCCCTTGAAATGTCACATAATACTACCCAGGAATAGTACAGTAGAAATGACCTTCCTTTTAATGTAAAAAAGTACAGTACTCTGGCATATAACACCCCCAACCACCCAACTTTATATACTATTGATGGGAGCAATTAAAAGATGACATAATAGTACAAGAAACCTTTTGAATCCCTGCAGACAAAACCATAACTTTTCATTTGATACCCATTTAGTCACTACTAGCTATAGGGCATACAAAGGTGACCAACTACTCCTCGATGAGGTTGAAGCCATGCCTGGAAGGTAACTGTCCCCATTCAGACAGCCCGTGTCAAACCAAGCATAGAGTAGTGTGCCCTGTTCTGTAACTCACTCGCACACCATCTTCTATGATTTGAGAAGGTATAATGAGCATTACAATAACTCTCTTTCTTTCTCTTTTCTTTGTGTCATATCACTTTGATCGAGGAGACCTGTACTTGACATACACAGCATTAAAGAACTCATTACTATCGGAACTCTTTGATTAGAATAACCCCTAATAACCTGAATACACTATGGGATATTTGTACTCACTAAAACTGATTATCAGCAGTATCTTGAGAGGTGACAGCTTCATATCTCAAAGATGTCCCTGCCTATGAAATAATTGGCATAATGTTTAAGGTGTTTGTCTTACAGGCATAAGGTACAGGATCTGATTTGCACCTTGGCTTTGAGGGCAATTGGTCAAGCTTAAAATGGCCTGCAAAGGCAGCTAGCTTAGTACTTACCTATGATCTTTGTTTTCAGACCATCAGTCTATACTGTTAAGAAGGAACTGGACAAATACATGAGCACTAGTAAGTATATGTGTGGAATCTGTGGCTCAACCGCCAACAGGCCTTGATGTTGTTCAACAAACCTATGAAGCCATGAAAGTTCCAGTAGCACTAACAGATACCATTAAGAAGAATTGAGCAGACTGAAGCGTATGTCTGTTAGTAAGATGATACAGAAGGAACATAATGACTTAATAAAAAGTATGGTTACTGTACTTACACCTAACAATTCATAAATGTTTCAATCTGTAAGACCTGTATAAAGCTATAAAACAGTGACTATTATTGGATTCATACTACTGAAGTTGTTACTGACATGCCAAATGATAAGAAGCTTTCTCCACTGATATTTTTGAAATGCAGATGACTGAAGGGCTTAATACTCTTGTCAGCATCCATTCTATCCACAACTCCTTTTCCCATTTTTGCACATGGGGTTGGGGTGTCAATTCAACAGTGACATTCATCTAGGTTCACACTGCCAGATGGCTAGTCCTGCCACTGTTGTTCTTTCGTATAACTCAGTCAAACACACACTCACACCTATGGCCAGTTTAGAGTATTCAATCCACCTACTGCGTGTCTTGGTAACATGCAAGGAAACTAGAACACCTGTAGAAAACCCACTCAAAGACAAGATGGATATACAGACTCTGCACAGAAGTCTGAAACTGAAATGTATGTCATTATTTATTAATTTTAATCCTTAGTTCATCCAAGCAAATTTTTTTTTTTGTTTGACAAAACAGAATTTTTATGAGGAACAGACCAAAAATATAAAGCAGAAATCTGGACATTCTGTGAAAATCTGTACAGCTGAGCAGTGTAACACAGATATAAATCCCCATACCTCCTTAGAAAGTGGATAAAACAAATCTTTTGGGTTTCTAATACCGTGACAGAAATGTACCCCATTCCTAAGTCAAAGTACAATTAAAGTTTATGAAATCAGTAGTTTCACTCTTTGATGTCAGCCAAACGTGCTCTTCACAGCACCCACAATGTGCCCAGTATTGACTCCTCCTGCAATTTGTGTGGAGTTACATGTATTGGTAGCATATCTAAATATGACTGCAGATTCTTTTTAGAAGACCTGTTGCTCCTACTACTACTGGAGCTATCTGGGTATCTTTCTTCCACATTGTTCTCATTTCCAGCTGCAAATCCTGATATTTTATGACTTTGTGGGTCTCTGTACGCAACACACTGTAGTCAGTGGGTGTGGGGATTTCAATGATCAACGCTACTTTTGTCCTCTTTTCTTGGACCACTATATCCGGTTTTCTAGCATCTAGCTTTTGAACTGTTGGTAGTGGGTGATCCCATGTGATATAACCTCATCATTTTCTATGATGCTTTGTGGCTCATGTTTCCAGTGTTTTTCAGCCACTTCACTACCATAATGTTTACACAATTCCCAGTGCAACAGTATTGCCACATTATTATGCTTTTCAGTATACATTCCTTCTGTCGTTAGTATGTTGCAACCAGCAACAAGGTGTGTAACTGTTTCCAATTCTGCTTTATAAAACCTACATTTGTTTCTCCCACATGTTCAATGGACATTATAAACCAACGTGTACATAGTCCACTATCTTGTACTGCCAATATTAACCTTTCATCTCTTGGTTTGAATTTGCCTCTCCTTAACCATTCCTGCTTTTGTTCGTGATCAGCATAAAGTTCTTCCAGATGTTTTCTATACTTGCAACTATATTTATGCATTTTCACATTAATTGCCTTCTCAGTTGGTCCTTCACCTTAAATTATTTTGGTTTTTGGCACATTCAGTTGCTGCCTGTTTTTTATCTACTTGTAGTTTGATTTCCATTCCTACTTGATGTCAATATGCTTCTGCTAGCCTAAGCAGGGAAGTCATCTTAGATTTATTCTCCTCATGTTTCAAAACTTTCACTACATTTAGGCCCTGTAAGGTCAGCAGATGTGTGGAGTCCCACAACTGCAGATCTGTACGTGTAATCAGTTTCAAGGAGGACCATCCCTTCTTCAGAATGGGAAATATATAATCTTGGTATGCATTGATTTTTTTATAAATTATTTGGTGAGCATGAAGCATCCTTCTTGTTTTCCTATCTAATCTATCCAACACGTTTTGAGGCCAAACACTCCAAAACTAAGTTAGGACTTGAAGAGCAAATTGGTTTATAGCATGGATTTTGTTCCTAGATGTCAATGCTGTTTTCAGGCTTAATTTAAGTCTTCTAAAGTATTCCTTACCAAGTTTTATTCACATTTGCTCATGTTTTATTGTTGATCCGTTATTTATTTCCAAATATTTGTACACTCCCGCCTGCTCAAGTTTTTTTATATCACATCGTTGTACCAAACTGATGTTTTCTTGGTGTTGCAGTTTTCCTGCTTAAAGGTTGCTTTTGCACATTTATCAAGAAGACTAAATAACATTCTTATATCATCTGACGTGCAGGTTTGCTTTCAGTTCCTCATCTGATGAGCTATACAGTTTTAAATAACTGACAAAGAGAAGATGAGAGGTTGTCATACAATGTTGCTTTCTAGGAGCCAAATTATAGGGCAAGACAGAGTAGCAGTGGTGACAGAGAGTCACCAAGGAGTATTCCCTGTTGAATTTTTATCCCTGGAATAATAATTTGTACTTTATCATGGCTTAATTGCAAAGTGGTCTGCCACTGTTTCACAGTCACTAATGTAGTCAATCAGTGTAGGGTGAATCTTATACATTTTTAAGCACTCTTATCCATGAATGTCAGATACTATCAAATGTTTTTTGCAGTCAATCCATGCTGTACTTAGATTCTTGCCCATTTTACAGTTCTCCGCTATGACTTTATTTAACAACAAATGATCCTTTGTTCCATATGACTTTCTTTTATTGCCCTTTTGTTCTATTGCCATAATTGAGTTTTCTTCTAAATGACTATAAACTATGTCAGCATCAATTCCAGTGTACAGTTTATACGTTGTCAGGAGGCAAGTTATTGCAGTATAATTTTTAAGGAAGCTTGCAGGATCACTCTTAAGTAGGAGTTTTGTTTTTCCTCTTGTTAGCCAGGTTAGTGTCTGTTCAGGGTGTCCATACAAACAGTTCTTACTCATGGCTTTACTAGGGATCTTGCCTTACTGAGAATGTCATTCCTAAATGAGACTGTCGATGTGTTGTTCATCCTTTACTATATCAAGTTGAATGGACTGCAACATCTGGGCAATGGGCTCAAGAACTGATGAGTAATTTGAGTAATTTGCAATAATGAAAAGAGAAATCAGAAACATGCATGATGAGCAGGCACTGAGTAACATATGTGTATTTTGTCTGGTTTCACTAGCAGTGCACTTCTGAAGATCAACCAGGCAGTAAAATATTTTCAGAAACTTCTTACTAAACCCATGAATGGATTTATAGTTCCTGGTTCATCGTGTCTCACACAGAAGAGGTATAGTTGGTACCAATGTTCATCGTTTTGGACTGTCACAGAAAAAAATTTATAATTTTCTTGATAACACCAACAGCACTACTTATTTCAGGAACATCATTCAGATCATTGACTACAAGGTTTAATCTGTGAGACATGCAGTGGATAAAGGCTGTTTCTGGATACTTTTCTTGAATCTTTGCCTGAACACTGTTCTAGATGCTTGCCATTAAGGATCAGCCATCATAGCCTTGTCTAGACTGTACTTTATGCATTCACTGACAATGACATTTGATATGCACTGTGCATCTCTTGCAACAATGGGAAGAAAACCCATAAACTCTTCTTGAATACAGTCACCATCAACAAACCGAATGCCCAGTGACAACTGCTCAGTGCCTGCGATATCAGCAATTTCATCTGCCAATACACTAAATCCAACTGCCCTGTTCGCTGCACAATCTCCTTTCAAAGTATGTGTTCGCATTCTGCCAACAGGTCATTTTCTACCCTATGGGATGTATACTGAGCATTTCCTGCAGCTGTTTCACTGTGCTGTTTCAATATTGAGTTGCCAACTTCAGTATGAAAATCTAACAAGTCACAGAAATTTCTACCAGTGCCTTCTTTTCCATGGGGAGGAATGTCATGGGTTGCACAGTAAATAATGGTAGACAAAACTGGTTCCAATTTCTTTCGGTTCTCAGTAATTTGTTTTGCTACTGCTGCATCCAGCTGTGGAATAACAGCTGTTTCTGGCTTCTGTTGTGTAAGAAAAAAATTGGCAGCATCTTCAGTAGAACCTTTGTGCCATGATGATTGCATGTGATTTCGTGCACACTCACTGAAGGCATTATATTTTGTGCACACAATAGTGATGAAGCTGCCTTGCAACCAACGGTGAACTGACTGAGGAAATGATACACAAGTTAAACAGAGTGGGCCTTTTAAGAGAGGAGATATGCAAGCCACAGTGAGTACTGAGACAACCAGCTATAGCTGAATGCTCGTTTCATGTCTGATGCATCGTCTTTGAAGTTATAATTCTCTAGAGGGATGTATGGTTCTGTTAGCAACTTGAATTTCATGAAGTCTTCAATTCTGTCTGATCGAATGTAACGGACAATATCAGTTTCTGCACATACAGTTTGTGGGGTCTCTCGCTATTTCACAAACATAGCAGAGACAGCATCTTTGTCGGTACCGTAATCAACAGGCCCAGCTAGTTCTGTTACTTCATGACAACCTAAAGCCTCTGACGGCCTACTACTACCTTTGCAGTCATTATGTTGCAGATCTTCTATCAATGATGTTGCTGAACAAAAAAAAAAAAAAAAAAAAGGTGTCAGGAATGGGATTAAAAAAAACATTTTCTGATGTGTTTCAGCTACACCAATGATTAACATGTGCATCGTGCTAACCTGGACAACAACAAAATATAAATACATAAAACTAGTTGATTTTTGCCTTTGTACATGTTTATGGAAGGAAAACTTAATACTGCAGTAAGCACCATCTGGACAGGAATATGTGCTTTATCACAGCCTTCACAGTTTTCCCAAATAAAGCACTGCCATTTAACAAGATTAATGTCACACTACTCCAAAGACATGCATCTGGTGTGTGGCTGTGATGATGAGGGGTACACTAAATAAGTTGCTTAGCCAAATAACATATTGATCATTAGTTATTTTTTCTTAAAGCTATGAAGAGCACATGTCAGTACTTCCGCAGTAAGTACGCCTGGAAAAGTCAACTACATTTACTTTCAGAGTAGTCTGAATCCACCATTTTATTCTATCTAGAATCCCAAAGGTTGTGGCCATACAGATTGTTGTATGTACTATACTATAGCGCTACATATTTATCTCATGCGCCATGGAGCTTATAAGGACTCAAGAAAGTCAGCTGTTATAACAGCAACAAGAGGCTGAATTACATAATAAAAATTAAAAACTCTATAAATGACATGTTGACCAAATACTGAGGGCTGCAATGACCAAATATGGCAAAATGCAACTATTGCTTATGTTCCTGTGTGTTGAAGTACAGCATATTTCCTGTAATAAAGTACTATATAACAATCCCTACTAGTAGCAGAAAAGACACACAAAACAGTCCGAATACTGAGCATTTAAAAAGCTTCAATACAGAACAACTGCATGTTGCCTACTCTCAAACTCTCATTTAAATCTGAGAAAAAGCTCAAAACATACTTAGATGGTCACATGTCTGTTACATTAAACGTAGAAGACAATTCATTAAGTTAGGAGTGCTGCTAAAAGTTTTAATCTAAATAATATCAGCAATATTTCACAGTGAAACTGCAGAACAGTTGTTATACTACGTTGAAAAAATAGAGGTACATGTTACAGCAAGAATTCAGAATTAAGTGTTGAAGACTTGTTTCTATGTATCTTGCAAATACCTGCTACAATGGCAATTCCAAAGCAGTAATACCAGCCCATTAACTTTCTCCTTGTTTAACCTGGTGAGTGGAACATCAGTGTGCCTGACTATAGAGTCACTTATGACTAGAGTGTTGGGTACGTTGTTATGCCTTATGAGCTGTGGTTGAGTGGCACACTGAGTTTGTGGGCTATGTGTGATTTGGGTTGTGTTGGGGGAGTGGAGATTGCTTGTGTTTCTGCTTTGGAGGTCCCTGTTGCTTGGGTAGATTTTTTTTGAGAGCCTCCGTGAATGTAGGTGTGTGTTTTGTGTTTCTATGTGTGTGTTTTGGTGGGGTTTGAGGGAGGATTTGTGTGGTGTGTGTGGTGTGGTGCAAGTAACCCCTCTAAACTGTCTAGTCCATTCTGGGGTGAAGAGGCTTGCTTCCAGCTTTTATATAAGTAAGTGCATCTCACAGGTTGTAGTGTTGGGTGGTAGGAGGAGAGGGTTGTCTGTGTACATGAGGCAATTGCTGCATTGCCCCAAGATGCCCAGATTCATCAGGTAGACAGGAGAAAACACCGGGAGCTGACCCTTAGACATGCCTGGATAGGTGCTTATTTATTAAGTACTAAAAACTGATTTCCTCTAGACAAGTGAGGAAAGTTGAGTGCTGTAGTAATTTGTAGCTTATTTAGTGCTTACAATGAGTTCTGAACAAGTGCTGAGCTCAAAGAAACAGATTTGAGTGCTGACACTAGAAAACTGGCTAGTTTTAAGAAACAAAATTAAGCTAGAAGGCTTCCCTCCAACACAGCAAGGCTTAGGGCTCAGAAGCTTTCAAACAGTTCTGGATATAGCAAATCTGTATCTGGACTAGATGACTTACAGGAAAGGCAGGAAACAAGCTTAGAAAATTTTTTTTTTGTTTTGTTTTTGTAAAGTGGAAAGGGGAAAGGAGGAGCAGAAAGTAAGTGGATTGGCCTTCTCAAATGTTCTCCCTGGATTAGGTAGAATGAGGTAATGACACTAGACTGGGAGGAGTTTCCCAGATCAAATTTACAGTAGGGGCGGGCAACTGCAAAGCCACCAATTATAAAAACAGGATACCAAGAGGGAGGATGGGAAACAAAAATCAGAGCAAACAAACCCAACCAGATGCTTAGTAATTGTAGAAAATTCTACTTAATACCTCACACACAGTGAGTAAAATAAAAGTGCTATAAATAACTCAGAAATAAGCAAAACACAGGATACTTAATGTTATATAGCACACAGATTAGTTAGCTCAGAGCCCTTCCTCCAACTTCCTCTGATTAGCTCAGTGTGAAATGGCAGAAACAGTCACAAGTTAACTTCTTAAGTAGCAAAGTTTCTCTTTCATTGCTAACTGCTGAGACTAAAATCTGGGGAAAATAAGTACTGAAATAGAATTAGTCAGGGCAAAGTATGTAATGTGACAGGAGGAAATGCCTCTCAGCTGCTTCACACTCAATTATGATCTCAAAATCTCAGTCTGCTCTGCTGTCCCAGTGTGACCTTACACAGCTCCAATTTCTGCTTTTTCATTTGGCTGATTTTAGAAGCAATGAGAGAGAGAGAGAGAGAGAGAGAGAGAGAGGGAGTTCATGGCACTTTCATCGTCAAATCAGATCGGTAGGAGATGTTCTTTCAATGTAGTGCTGACAAGGGCACTGGTAGTCTGCAATGCCGGCAGTTCCATTTCAAAGGGAAGTTCTATACTCTCCATAACAGCAGACCTTTGGCTTGGCTTGTAATTTTCTTTTTTGGGTACTTTTCCGTTATCGGGGCAACACTGTTAATGCGATCTTTCAGCTGTAATCCAGTACCCTAACATGTCTGGTAACCTCATGTCAAAGTAAGAAGTATTACTTTGAATAATTAAACTGTAGTAAATAACTTTTAATTTGGATTTTCACACACATCTGTCAAGGTAGTACATTATAGCTGAACGATCGCGTTACACTGTTGACGCGATAAGGTAGAAAGACGCAAAGTATAAAATACAGCAAAATATCAAATTAAGGCAACACTCCTATTTTTATTTTTTCCGCAGTCATCAGATGGTGATATGTACAACACAATTACTGCATATAATCAACTATATCCCTGTGGTGAAGGTGTAAAAACACATAGTCATGCTGAATGTATGTAATCCAACAGATTCCTGTTCTCCTTCAGGCATGTGAAATGATGTTACAAAGACAACTGTTAACTGTGTCATGACTGTAATCGCTTTGTCACAGATGCAAGATGGCAAGGAACTATAAGTACAGATTTGGATGTGGACGTCTTTGAATACAATGTTGTATAGTATGCATGATTTGCCTACAATGTAGAAATACTCATAATAGTACTCATTTACTGCTGTTATTATGATTCTGTTATTGGGCAAACAATTTCAAATTGTTTCCTCAGCTCCGAATCTACTGGTGAACCCTCCTTGTTTTTTGATGTTAATCTTAACAGAAGTGTATGAAATTATTAAATGGGTAATATTTTTAAAAACAAAACTTCAGGTTACACACACCTGTTAAGATTAACATTCCAAAAAAAAAAAGGTTTGACACTGGATTTGGAATTCAAGGAACCGATTTGACAGTGTTGTCCTGATAGGAAAAGTACCCTTTTTTGTAGTCTGGTGGTGGGTATTCAGAGATCATGAAATGCAAAGAGAATGAGAATGTTTAAAGAGCATGGAAGATGGTTTGCTTACATCTGCAGCTAAGTGTACCGTGTATCTTTGAACTGTCCTTAATTTTACAGAACTGATTTTGCCTCCTACCATAGCATGTGGCCTCTCTGAGTAAATGTTAGTTCTAAGGATGCTAATATACATCATAAGGTATATACTGAAACTGATATCTTTCATTACTTCCTCCCACAAGATGACCATTTTTTGCATTATGCCCACCCCAGTTCATGAATTTATCCTCATCCCAGTTATATATGCGATGATTTTGGACTCTCTGATATGATTTTTGATGGCTCCCTGCAATGATTTTGAAAGCTAAGAAGCTAAAGCTAAGAGGTATGATGACGCTTAGCGCATGGTACAGCTATTACCACATGCACAGGACTGTTGTGAGGCACGAGCCCAAAGAGTGAAAAATGTAATCCAGGGTTTGCATTTCTTTTAACTTTTAGTAGAGATTTTGAATCTATCCATGATTTGTTAATTAAGGGGGAGCCATTTGTTTGAAAGAGTGTAAACCTGCCTAGCATAAAGTGCATCTGCAAAATATGTGTACAAAACAGGACTAGACACTTTTGGCAAACATCCATGGAAAAAATACAGTTTATATTTATTGTTGCAAGATTTTTTGTCACTGTTTCTTGCAAATAAAAACAAATGTTTCCTGGTCATCTGAGCAAGTTTTCTGTGGAGTGTTGTTTTAATACCATAAAATGCTGTCATATATACAAATTACTTTCAGTGCTTAAAAACAAACAGCAGTAGACTACAGACAGAGGTTTCCCTAGGCACAATGTAGTAACGTTATCCATTACTAGCATAAAAGAGGGCCACTGTTAAGTGGAACAACTGGTCAGAAAATGTATATTTCATGGTGTAGGACTTTCATTATGAAACTGTTGAAAACACCTTTATAAATGGAAAATAATATCAGAAAGTAACAGAGATTGGCTTTTCCTGTATTTTTTCTCTGTGCCTTTCTTTCCCACCTTCCTGTCATATTGCAGCAATGTAGCTTTGGCGCAGTCAGTATATGACAGCGAAAAATGCTTGATGTTCTTCGTGTTTCACTGTTGCAGTCATTACATTTGGGTTATCTGCTTGCAGGTTGCCCTCAGTCGGCCTGATTAACAAAGTCTTGGGTCCTGCTTCAGTTGCTGTCCCTTCTTCCATGATGTCAGATCATCAGGGCTATAAAACATGCAGCTGACACCATTACATCAGTCTTTCTTGCCATGTGGTGCCCGAAACAGAAGCAGTTCGCAAGTGCTGGTCGGCCGACTCCTTGAAATTTTCGTTTTCGAGTTTCAGAACCAAAGTCTTCAACTAAAGCTAAGTACCTCATTGGGGAAACTTTTTCTTGCACCTTACTGATGTCAGTAAAAGTTAATAATTGCATTACTTGTGGAAAGCAAATACCTCATAAAGATTTTCATTCGTACTGTATTACTTGCCTAGGCCCTGACCATGACGTACCTTGCTGTCGGTTTTGTGCTTTATTTAATCAGCGCACTATCCGTTGTCGATATATTTTTGCCTCTAATTATTTCGGTTCTCGGTTTAATTATCTAGAAATGTCATCGGTTAGCCATCTGACTACCGGGATTCCGAAAAAATGCAAAGATAAAGACAGAGACAGGCCGCCGAGGTCAAAAACTGCATATAAAGCTTCTCCTAAGCCAGTTGCCAGTTCGTCAGTACTCAGTGAGGTGCTTTCGCAGCCCCTGATACCCGCTACTTCTGATTCGCAGGCCTCTACTGAGACCCATTTGGAGTCCGTTATGCCGCGAGATGCTTCAACTATGGAACCCGCGGATGTCTCTACATTGGATGGGTCTGGGGCCGCTGTGCAGGCACTGGCTTCTGAGGGTGTATTCAGGCCTATGGACTTGCATATTAAATCGACGCCTCCTTCATTACTTAGGCCTAAATTTTGATCCATGTCTAAAAAATCGACGCCCAGGCCACATGCTCAGGCCTCTATGCCTAAAAAGCAAATGATAAGAATGGTTGAAGATCTATAACTCTAATCAGGGGTATCGAACCCCCCCCCCTTCTAGGAGGCCTAGGACTGAGGTTGATTATGAATCTTCTGATCAGGATTCTGATTTTTCTGACTCTTCTGATGATCTGGATTTGCCCTTACCTACTTATGAGGATTCTGATGCAGATGACTCTATTCCCCCTGCTTCCCCTCTTGAGGATTTTTCTTTTGGGAAATCCTTACATACTCTAAGGGAGCATTTCCACTGGGAAAGACAGGATTTTTCTGATTCAAAAAAGAGGCTTAGGGATTTCCTTCTCCTACCTCAGCGTAGGCCTTTAGCTATTCCTCCTGTACTAGACATTGTTGATGATGCTTTTTCGGAATTTAGTTTGGCCCCTGATTCCCTGCCTCCTGCTCCCAGAAAACCTGACGGATACTACAGGGTCCCTGAGTCCCACAAGTTCCTTTTCAAAAATCCTATTGCAGTTCCAGAGACTATTTCACAGGGGCCCAAGGGCATTAAGGCTTCTACTGCTAAAAATCCTACCCCTTCTGATAGAGACTCCAGGGTGCTGAATAGATGGGGTAAGAAGGTTTACACTTCTACAACCTTGGCCATTAGGGCTTTAAACTGCCAGTTTCATATGTTAAAATATCAGCAACATGTTATTGGACTGCTTAAACAGAAAATAATGTTGATTCCTGACTGTGTGGAAAATAAAGAATTACAGGATTTAATGCATTCTGCCGAACAAGTTGGAAAACATACTTTGCAATGTGGTTTTGATTCATTAGAGGCCTCTTGCAGAGCTGCTTGTATTGGGTCTGTGCTCAGAAAGCATGCTTGACTTAAGGAGCAATCTTTGTCTGATCATGTTAAGGCTAAATTGTTGGATGCTCCTTTAAATCAGAACCATCTGTTTGGCAACAAGGCTGAGGAAGTTCTTAAAAAGATGGAAGATAAAGCTAAATCTATTGCAAACTGTTAAAGATTTTTTACAAGTTCGCCCTCCTAGATTTAGTAGGCACTGGCCCTCTAAGAATTGGTAATTTCCAGCCCCTTCCAGGTTTTCTCAAGCCAAACCCAGACACAGCAAAAACCCCAGGTTTCAGTCCCAGGGGACTCACAGAACTAAGCAGTGGGGGGCCTCCACTTCCAAGTCTGGAAATAATAAGACCCCCTATGGTAAACTGACTCAATGACTTCCTTTTAAATTTTCCAAGCACTTATCAACTGACTGCCCCTTTGGTGGGAAAGATTGCTCTTCATGCAAAGAATTGGGAACTCATTACCCGGGACAAATGGGTTTAAATATAGTGTCCCATGGATGCAGATTTCACTTCCACACGTTGCCAACACCAAGTGGTTGGCCGGACCTACCCCCAAATCAGTGGACAGAAGCCCAAAAACAAGTACTTTCTCTCTTAAGCATGGGGGCTATTCAACTGGTACCAGAAGAGGAAAAGGGACAAGGTTTCTACTCAAGACTTTTCCTGGTACCCAGAAAAGACAATTCATGGCGTCCTACCCTGGACCTGTCTACTCTAAACACCTTTTTGAAGATTCCAAAATTCAAGATGCTGACTCTTCACCAATTACTTCCTATACTAGGCAAAGATGCCTGGTTGGCAACACTAGATTTAAAAGAAGCATACCTGCACATCCCAATTAGGGAATCTTGCAGAAGATACCTATGCTTCAAAGCAGGCTACACGCACTATCAGTTCTCTGCACTGCCCTTTGCCTTATCTATTGCACCGAGGGTATTCACAAAGTGCCTAGCTCCAGTCATTGCATTTTGCAGGCAAAGAAATATTCAAATATACCCATACCTGGACGATTGTCTAATACAGGCAGAAAGCCAGGACATACTTTTGAATTATCTGGCCTTTGTAAAAAGGGTTCTAACTTGTCTGGGGTACACCATAAATGAAAAGAAATCACACCTGGTACCCTGTCAATAAATTATATTCCTGGGATCAAGCTTGAATACCACTTCCCAGATGGCTTACCTCACGCCAGAAAAGCAAATTCATTTGACAACCTATTTCAAACAAGTGGCCACAAAAACCCTGCTATCTGCAAGACAAATACTGCAAGCCTTGGGGTTCATGGCCTCCTGCATTCTTCTAATTCCATATGCAAGACTGCATATGAGGAAACTACAGTGGTATTTAAAAAGCCTATGGTGTCAACATTCTTAAGACCTAGAAACAATGATTCCTATCATACCTTGCCTACGCCTAGAGCTCCTTTGGTGGGCAGAGGCCTGCCACCAAAGCAACGGACTACCTTTCACACCACCCCCTGCCACCCAAACCTAATAACAGATGCATCAGACTATGCATGGGGGGCTCACTTGGCAGGGCAGTGCATTCAGGGCAAATGGAACTCAAGTCAAATGCACCTGCATATCAATCAAAAAGAAATGTTAGCTGTACAGAATGCTCTGACAGCCTTCAAGGACCACATTCTTCCAGGACAACTAATGGTAAAGATGGACAACACCACTGTTATGTGGTACATAAACAAGCAGGGGGGTACACATTCGTACCCCCTCTGCAGACTAGCCATGGCATTGTGGAACACAGCCTTGAGCTACCAAGTGCACCTACAAGCTAAATTCCTGCCAAGAAAATTAAATACACTGGCAGACGGACTAAGCAGAAACCTCATGGACCCACACAAGTGGAAACTGGAACCAAGGATTTTCAATATATTGACAAGCAAATGGAGGAGCCCAGATATAGATCTGTTTGCTTCTCCCCAGAAATACCAATTGGCCAAATTTTGCAGAAGGACTCCCCACAAACAAGCCTGGAAAGTGGATGCTCTGTCCTTCAGCTGGAAAAACCTATCAGTCTATGCCTTCCCCCCTCTGCCTCTGCTCTCCAAAGTACTACTAAAAATCAAACAGGACAAACCAAGGATGATTTTGATTGCTCTAGACTGGTCGCACCAACACTGGTAACCCCTCCTGCGCAGTGTGTCACGGTTATCTCCATGGCACCTGTCTCAGACTCCTTCCCTGCTGTCTCAGCAGGAGAACCAGATTCTGCACCCTCAGCTTCCAACACTGAACCTTGCTGCCTGGCTAATTACTTAATCTCTCCTTTACCATCCCTCAGCAAACTTGTGATGGATATCATTTTAGAGGCAAGGAGGCCTAGTACTAGAAAATCTTATGCTGAAAAAATGGAAAAGATTCTGTGCCTGGAACCAGTCTCAAGGGATGAGCACAGTAGCGCCCAATTTACCTCAGATTTTACAATACTTAACTGAGATGCTTCACAAGGGTCTGTCTTTTTCCTCCATTAAAATCCACACCTCAGCCATTTCAGCTCATTATAACACAGAACCTCCCCTTTTCTCTCATCCACTGCTCAAGCAGTCCTTCAGAGGGGCCAGAAGTTTGAGACCACCCAGGAGAGATCCAACCCCTGCCTGGGACCTTAACTTTGTCTTGGAGAAACTCACTCTACCTCCTTCTGAGCCAGCTACTACTGCAGACTTAAAATTTATTTATTGGAAAACAGCTTTCCTTTTAGCAATCACTTCAGCTAGAAGGGTATCTGAATTACAGGCCCGTATGGAAGTGGAGCCTTTCATCATCTTTCATGTGGACAGGGTGTCCCTCAGAACCAATCCATCCTTCATGCCCAAGGTGGTATCTAGTGTGGCTCTTAATCAGCCCATTCATTTGCCAACCTTCTTTCCCAGTCCACAGAATAAAGGGGAACAGATACTGCATTCCTTAGATGTGCACAGACAACTCAGATTCTACTTGGACAGGACTAAACCTTAAAGGAAATCTGAACAACTGCTGGTGGCATTTGCTGCATGGGCAGAGGGGAAGGCTATTTCAAAGCAAACCATTTCTAAATGGATAAGCCATTCATTCATTTCTGCTATAAGCACCATGGAAAACCAATCCCCCAGGGTATCAGACCTCACTCCACCAGGCTGCATCTACCTCTACAGCCTTTCACAGAGACGTCCCTACCAGGGACATCCTAGAAGCTGCTACCTGGAGTTCTGTACATATTCACCAAGCATTATTTGCCAATTTTCTCTAAATCTAGAGCTGGCTTTGCCACTGCAGTCCTGCAGGGCCTTATAGCTGGCCCTAATGCTATCTAAATTCCTCCTCCCAACCATAGCTTTGGGAATCTACCCAAATGTAATGACTGCAACAGTGAAACACGAAGAACATAGTACAGTTGTGTACACTTACAATAAATATAGATGTTCGAGTGTATTCACTGTTGCAGTCCTGGTTACCCTCCCTCCAGCCCCCTAACTTCTTTTGGCTATACCTCTACTTTCCTTTACTATGCTTAAAAGCCTTTTTGATGTATTTGCTTTTTTGTTGGAGGTATATCTTTGCGTTTTTATGTTTAATTGCTTCCCATTAGGGGGGCACCTGACATCTGGGGCAAGAAAAACTGATGTAATGGCGTCGGCTGCATGTTTTATACCCCTGACGACCTGACATCATGGAAGAAGGGACAGCAACTGACGCAGAACCCAAGACTTTGTTAATCAGGTCGACTGAGGAAAACCTGCAATCAGATAAACCAAATGTAATGACTGCAACAGTGAATACACTCGAACATCTACATTTATGGTAAGTGTACACAACTGTACTTTTTTATTACTTCTGTAGCCAATTATAAGAGAGCTGCAGTTGACACAGCCTTCTAGTTAAGATGCAGTTTGATTAATTAATTACCATAACAGCTTACATATGAACATTTTACAGTGCTGATGTGCTTCACTGAAAGTTATTTTTGTTTTCACCTGTTCCTACATATTTATCCATGCTATCTGGTTGTAAAGAAACTGGTATTTTTTTAAATGTAAAACCTCAGTGGTGGATGACGTATCCTATAATCCTGACCTTCATTCTGTGTCTGAATGTCACTATTAGATCTTGTTATAGTTTTAAATAACAAAAAAAAAAAAAACATAGAGGTCAGCCAGTGAGGTGTAGGCAGCACACCTTTGAAGTACAGTGACTCATCACATTAATACTGTAGAAAAGATCACGAGATGATGAGAACATTGCATCAGCAGTGTGTGTGTGTGTGTGTGTGTGTGTGTGTGTGTGTGTGTGTGTGTGTGTGTGTGTGTGTGTGTGTGTATTTTCTGCATACACTCTGGTAGGTCAGGACGCAATTTGTTCAGTCACTGTTTTCTGCACATTCCAGTAGCCTTACAGTTTATATATTATTTCTACTGCTACAGTTTTTTTCTGCACAGTCCATTTTTTCACGTGATAGGACTTCCTCTGTTTTCTTTCCCCTCACAGTGGTGTTTAATCTGTTCATGGTTTCTATCTTTTTCTAGATTAGATGTCTTCCTCATTTCAAAAGGATCTGTTCTGAGATCCTTTACACACTGCTTTTCTTTCATAATTTTCTTTCCTAAACTTGGGCAGTAAGGTTGAGAGAAACAATTTTTAAATGGATGATTTTTCAGTAGTGTTAGTTGCAGAACTGACTTAGTTCTGAGGCATTATTGGGGGGGGGGGTTAGTTATGGTCATCTGATCCCTCCTCTAACAATTACGGCATCTTTAGGTGTGGGGGGACAAGAGCTGGATATTATAACCATCATACTGTGGGGGGTGGCTAAGAGTTTTTTGTATTGCTCTTGCAGCCCTTATGTTTGTAAGAAAACATGCTACAATGCATGCTATGTTAAGACTAGTGAGAGTCTTTAAGTCCATACACCTTTGATATTCGGTTGGAGTGCATGCAATTCTTACCTAGGTTCATCCTACTGAGTCTCTATGTATATGAAGTGCACATTGAATTTCTCATAGATGCCTCTCCTACTGTCAGGCATAGCAAACTCCCTTCCCTTGTGATGGGTGAACCAGTAGATTGTATCTTATAATGCATAACGATAAACCTGTAACAGCAGGGTACAGTGGATGCTTTACCTTTCTGTACTACAGAGTGGACTTAACATCGTAATCACAGCTTTGATCAAGCATGCTCAAACCCCAAATCTTCTGAGATGTGTTAATGGATTCAGATAAAGTAATATTGACTGAATCCGATGTAAAGTATTTCTTCCAAAAATTAAAACACCAGTAACTGTAAAATAAATAAAATGATTTGGGAATCTAACGTTTATAATAATTTATGTTGCAGATTTCTGTGTATTCATGTGCAGCCTCCAGGTCACGCTGTGCAAATTGTAAGTAAATAAAATCACTGCTGTCCATCATCTACACAGTGGACTTAGCCATTTTCAAACGTAAAGTATTTTTATGGTTGTTACCATTTTACATTAGTTGTTGCACACATAACCCTGGGATTCAAAAAGGTAAGGTCTACCATGAGTCACCAGCTCCTCACAGTAACCCTGTACAATACAGAGCCTGCCCTACTGCAGTGCTTTTTCACTGTCAGTAAGTATCCATGAGGAGGGTTTTTCCATTAGCCAAGGTAAAGGGTAATAAGGCAATCTGGAGAGCTAATGCTAATTAGCCATGTGCTCCCTCCTAGAAATGCTTGCTATTACCAATTTATACTTAAGTGATTCTGAGAATCTCTCAGCTGTGTACATTACCACAGCCAAACAAGTAATCCATCTTGGCCAAATGCTGTGGTCATCCTTTCAAGTAAATAGGAGAGACTGTGTTGCAGGTAATTTAGTAAAATTTGACAAAGAGGTAGTGGTTGGGGGATGTGAGTGTGTGTATATTTGTGTAGAAGTGTGTGTGCGTGTCTGCAGAGGTATGAATGGAGTAGGATGACTGTGAGCGTGTGTGTGTGTGTGTGTGTGTGTGTGTGTGTGTGTGTGTCTATGTCTGTCTGTGTAAGTGAATGGGTGATGTGTCCATCAGTTTGTTCAACTATGGAGCTATTGTGGAGCCATGTTATACTGAGTGTGTGTATGTGTGTGTGTGTGTGTGTGTGTGTGTGTGTGTGTGTGTGTGTGTGTGTGTGTGATAGCGATTGCGAGTGCGCTCGCGTCTATGTGTGTCTGTGTAGGTGAATGGGAAATGTGTCCATCAGGTTGTTTAGGTGTGGGGCTGTGTAATACTGAGTGAATATGTGTGTGTGTGTGTGTGTGTGTGTGTGTGTGTGTGTGTGTGTGTGTGTGTGTGTGTGTGTGTGTGTGTGTGTGTGTGTGTCTATGTCTGTCTGTGTAAGTGAATGGGTGATGTGTCCATCAGTTTGTTCAACTATGGAGCTATTGTGGAGCCATGTTATACTGAGTGTGTGTGTGTGTGTGTGTGTGTGTGTGTGTGTGTGTGTGTGTGTGTGTGTGTGTGTGTGTGTGTGTGTGTGTGTGTGTGTGTGTGTGTGAGCGCTTGCGAGTGCGCTCGCGTCTATGTGTGTCTGTGTAGGTGAATGGGAAATGTGTCCATCAGGTTGTTTAGGTGTGGGGCTGTGTAATACTGAGTGAATATGTGTGTGTGTGTGTGTGTGTGTGTGTGTGTGTGTGTGTGTGTGTGTGTGTGTGTGTGTGTGTGTGTGTGTGTGTGTGTGTGTTGAGGGTGCTTGTGCCAACATAATAGAAGGGACACCAAGGGGAAATTATGACAGCAAAGTGCTTTTAGCATGAGCATTAAAAATATGTAATTCAGAGCCATGCAAATTATCCAATAATATGGACTTTCTCATTGTGGATAAAGCAGTCTCTGAATCACATTTTCCACAATCACATGAATTTACCCTTCTTCCTGAGTCCCATCTATAGTTCAGCTGTGCCAAATTATAGGTAACAGTTTTTGACCATGTTTCAGAAAAGCCTCAAGCAACAGTTAGCAGTAAATAATTTCAGATTAGTTTGTTCTTAGCGATAACTGGAAGCAAAAATTGTACTCTCTTAAAGAGCATCTGACATCTTTCTAGACACCTTTATCAAACACATTTCATTAACAGTTGTACTGAATGCATCAAAAGTGCAATTTATTCTGTAAAATAACATGTTTATGATGCATTGTTTTTCTATTTTATTTCTTTTTTGACACGTTGTTCCTATGTGCATTTGGAATGATGTCATGCTGGATATCATCTAAGATTTTGCACGCAGTGAGAAATATTCTGGTAAACACAACCAAGTTGTATCTTCAAATGTGAATATATTTATTTATGCAGTGGTTCTGATAAGACATTTCATAATGTTGAGATCAGATCAAGAGAGTGTAGTAAAACTATTTCTATGAGAATTTATCTTTTTGGTGAGCAAAGGTCTCCTGCGGTTGCAGCCCATATACTTTTGTAGTTGTTGGGATGCCTGGGTACCACTGATTCATGTGATTTTTACCCTCATACTTTGCTATTACGTAAAGTGGGATAGGTTGCAGCAAAACACATAAACATCAGATTTCTGCTGCAAAAATAATACAGTCTGACATTATGTATGGCAGGGAGGAAATGCTCCATGAGATTTCTACTTTAACTAAGAAAAGGCATCCCAATTTGTTTATCTGTTCTGATCTTTAACTGTGCATTTCTCATTTATTATGTTCCACATTTTCATAATTAACAGTCTACATTTCGGAGAAATAAAGTAAATAATTATGGTACCTCAGTTTTACTATTCTCAGATCTACACTGAATAGTAACTCAAAAGTGCATTTACTTGCTTGAGTGCTACCACTCACGCTGTGCAAATATACACACACACACACACACACACACACACACACACACACACACACACACACACACATACATACACACACACACACACACATCTATATATATATATATATATATATATATATATATATATATATATATATATATATATATATATATATATAGTGAGAGAGAGAGAGAGAGAGAGAGATATCGATAGATAGATAGATAGATAGATAGATAGATAGATAGATAGATAGATAGATAGATAGATACTATATATATATATATATATATATATATATATATATATATATATATATATATATAGAACACCTTGCCCTTGAAGTTTCATTTGAGCACCATAATGAAGATTTATTCCTATTTCCTAATACAATTACCTCAGGGAACATAACTATCAGTCAGATAGTGGATGCAGCTATAAAAAGTTTGCCATTTGTGTTCAAAGCTTTTGTCCATCATAATATTTCTCCATTGTCATAACTTAATTTTCTGATTAATGGCATAATAATCAGCACTGTAAAATCTCTTTAATTACCTTTAACAACATGGTCAGGTGGAACATACAAACCCCTTGTAGGATCAGACATACCATGTTCTGGCTCTGTACCATAGCTGAACAACTGCAGTCTGTCATTGAGCCAGCTCACATGTAGAATTCTGCCTCTTTGTGTGAGTACATTAACACTTTGTTGGTAATTGAGTAAGTGAACAAGCTTTGATCTACACTGGGGGCATTTATATTACTAACAATTGGACAATGACCCCCCATTAATATTCCAAAAGGTGCTCGCTAATTAGCCAGCGTGACCGTTGTAAATCCCACAATATACCAACAGAAAAAGGTCCAGTTGCCCAGTCTTTTTTCCGTTGGTATAAAGTGTCCAAAATCTTTTTTTTTTTTTAATAAATAAAAAAGAAAAAGAAAAAAAAAACGGAGCAACAGAGACTTTCTTTTCTCCGTTGCTTACTCTCCCGAGCACTGATGTACTGGGTATGCATAGGAATGCAAGTCCCATATGCATGCGCAGTACATCAACACAAGGAAGCAGTATACCACCACTGGCAGAAGAACAGTAATGCGCCGTTATACAAAGACATTATTTAAGAAAAGTAAGTATTTTTTTCTTAAATGATGTCATTGTATAATAGCAATAACCGACTCCGTGGTTGTGGCATAGTGAAATTTACCCATGGTTGGCTTTATTTAATCATTCGGGCTTCACCCTCGTGATTAAACTACGCCAACTATGGGTAAATCTTCAATATACCACACCACATCATTGTTATTGCTTAATTAAATCATAGCCATTTAAGAGGCAACCAACCTCAATATCTGATGACAGCAATTGATCGGAAGGTTCATAAAAGAGTACTTCATCCCATTAAACACTGGATTGTATAATTTTTACTACAATCAGTTCACATATTTTTCCCTCCAGCTATGTGGTTTTAAGAACATTTTACACTAAGGGTCTAGTCTGTTTCAGCAAGAGGCTGCGGAGTGACACTGAAGCTTTGAAGGATGATGTGGCCATCTCTCAAAGAGGTAAGAAGAATAAATAAATAGAAACACCCACAACTCTTCTCTCCAATCTATACAGATGATGAAACTCACATCCTGGAATGGAAACATGTTATTTCTTTTACTAAACCATGTTTCAGTGATCAAAATGTTATTAAAGCTGTCATTAAATGCTCTTACCTCAAGGTCACAGATTTTATTATTTACAGTTGTAGTGTTAGACATGAAACATTTCACTTGGTTATTAGGATTGACTGGCTTCACATTTTTCCCTTGCCTAGCCTAAAAAGAGTTAACCAGGCTGGTGATCTTGGTGCCAACATGTCTATTACCTTGGCAACCCAAGAGTAAAATTGTTCCTACAGAAGCAGGTACCTCTCTTAATAAGGTCTTCCCAAAGGGTAAGGACCTTCCTGGACTTAGCTAAGGATTTCATTCTGATAATATTCACCATTAGTCTGGCCTGCCTCATAATGATTCCTGACCAACAGGGACCAAGAAAATGCACAAAAAGACTGAAATTATCTTTCCTATTAACAGAGATTAGTTTTTAAGTTCACTACTAAAGGAATCCAACTTAGTCCTACCCACAACCTGCCACCACAATATCAGCATCACACCTTGTAGATTTTGTAGCCATAGATTCGACAACTTCTTTAATATCAGATGACTTGCAACTACTTAGATAAGACACGATAACAAAGTTGCTTTGAATCCTAGGAATAATGTCTATCAATTCCCCCAATATGGAGTCAGCAATTATTAACACTTGTTGTGAAGAACTAGGGCAATTCTTATTTATACTTTGGGAAACTTACTCAATGTGAATTGGCACACTAGAGGGAACCATAGTATTATCAGTAGCCAGACCCCCAAATGCTCACCTACATTTCTTCTCATCTCTTTAAGAAATGGCCACATCATACTTCAGAGCTCCAGTGTCACTCCACAGCCTGTAGCAGAAACAGACTAGACCCTTAGTGTAAGAATGTGATGAGACATGGCTTGGACTAAGTGCTGCCTGTCCTTTACTGGCAATAATGACCAGATCCTTATTAGTCAGGGTATCTGTGTTACTTATTTAAAACTTATCACAAAATCTGCAAGATGTCCACTCATGCAAAATATTCACAGTAGAGGCAGCACCAAGCACTTTACTGTCAGGAATACCAGGATGGTCATCATTTAATATCTCTACAACCCTACAACCACTGCCATTTATAAAGAGGGACTCTTAAATCCCTCTCATTAATGACTACACTAATATCCTTAGTTATCCTTTTGTTTTTTGCAGAATTCCCCCAATGAATCACCACTTTAATGGACTTAGTCACATCCTATTAATACTTCTGCTTGGATTCAAATAAGTAAGGTAGGAAACCCAGCAATTAGTGTATGAACTCCCTTGCATTTTAGGACACATTTGGAAAAAGACTAGCACCTACACCTTTATCAGCATTATTTAAGGTTGGACCCTTATTATTAAGCAGCATGGGATATGTATTCCTAGAAAAGGTTTTGTCAATAACATGACAGTCTGAGCTATCCATGTCATACATTTCGCAAGAAGAACATTGAGTTAGGAACCCTCGATCAATAAGATCCTTGAGACAGAATTCCTGCATTTGGTCCATAACAAAACAGCTTCCCTATATAAATGTGATAGGACAATGCAAAAGATAAACTGAAATAAATTAACGAGGAATAATCGGACATAGACACACTGCCATCACCACCAGTATGCCTAAGCAAAAAATGTCACCCACTAGTCCTGAAAAGGACTAGAGGGCTAAGGTTAAACAAAGTAAAATAAAACAAAATGCCAGCACCTAGTACCTTAATATGTCTTACCTCAGTGACAGCAAATAAAAAACTGAAAAGAAACCTCTCATAAAGCAAGCTGTTTTCAATTCTTTGAGGAAGGGCAGGATTGAACTTTACTTCTAGCCAGTAACCACCTAGGTACATACCCTCCAAACTTCTTGTGATATTCTTTTAATTTAAAAAAAAATACAAAAGTACAGCAAAACAGAATATCAGCAACTAGTAACTTAAAACTTCTTATCTCAGTTTGAGCAAAAGAAGAAAAGAAAAAAAAAACAGAAAAGAAGCCTTTCATGAAGCAAGCAGTTTTAAATCATTTGGGTACCTTTGGGTGAAGGGCAGAAATGAACGTTGCTACTAGCCAGTAACCACCAGGTATAGGTGTATACCCTACAAGCTTATCAGCTTCTTTTAAACAAGAGATAAAAAAATGAAGTAAACACCTAGTACCTTTACACTTCCTATCTCAGTTTGAACAAAAAAAAAATAACACACAAAAAAAAAAAACAGAAAATAAGCATTTTTATGAGGATTCTTGTCAGCTTCTTTTAATTGAAAAAAAAGATAAAAAGTAAAGTAAAATGTTAGCACGTACTAAAGTTTCAAGAGTTAACATTAAAAAGAATTGAGTAGAATGAAGACTACGTCTGTATCAGACTTATTTACCTGGTGAAAAGTATGGTTATTTATTTGTTTATGTATTTATTTATTTATTTGCATTAGTTTACCGTGATGTTCTGCTGGGCCATGGTCAGCCCATTTTCAGTAGAAGCCTAGGGAGAAAAGATCCACAGTCAGTTATAGAATACATAGAATATATAATACATACAATAGAACAGAGCAACATGATAAGCACATAAATATGCAAGAGCTGCAGTAGACAGTTGAATGAGCAAGGTAAAAATCTTGGTATATTATTAGATTACAACATTAAGGATAAAGTGGTTTGTACAACTAGAATATAACAAGATAGGATATAAACCTGGGATAATTAAGATATTCAAGTAAGTATCATAGATTCTTGCAACATAGTCTGAATAATTGGCCCTTGTAAAGTCCTTGGCTTAAATACAGGTAAGCAAATATAGCAGATAGTACAGTACTGCAGTTAAGTAAGAAAACTGAAAGACA